>NC_060173.1:82909778-83139778 GCF_021184085.1 Oncorhynchus gorbuscha
CCCTAGATCCGACCCCCTAGGTCGGGCTACCGCAGCAAAATATGCATGCATGCGGGATAACCCATCCACGTTTCCCATTTCCTTCCCTGCTCTGTGTTTCAAGTCAACATGAAACGGTTGGAGACTCAAAAACCACCGCATCACCCGAGCGTTCTTCTCTTTAGCCCTATGCATCCAGGTGAGTGGGGCATGGTCACTGATGAGGGTGAAGTGGCGCCCCAGCAGGTAGTACTTCAGGCTTTCTAGAGCCCACTTTACTGCCAGCGCCTCTTTCTCAACGACTGAGTAGTTGGTTTCCCGTGGTTCCAGCTTCCTGCTTAAAAACAGGATGGGGTGTTCCACCCCTTCTATCTCTTAGGATAGCACTGCTCCCAAGCCGACCTCTGAGGCATCCGTCTGAACCACAAACTCTTTCTCGAAGTCTGGTACCACCAGCACTGGGTTACAGCAGAGAGCCTCCTGTAATGTCCTAAATGCTTTGGTGGCCCTTTCATCCCATTTGACCATGTTTGGCCCTCTGGCTCTAGTCATGTCGGTAAGTGGGGCGGCCACTGTGGCATAACTTGGGATGAACTTCAGGTAGTAACCGGTCAGCCCTAGGAAGGCTCGGACCTGCTTCTTGTTTACTGGTTTCGGCCATTCTCTAATTGCCTTCACCTTCTTATGTTGGGGTTTGATTAACCCTCTTCCCACAGTGTATCCCAGATACTCTGTTTCCTCTAACCCCACATAACATTTGGCAGGGTTTGCCGTGAGCCCTGCCTTTCTAAGGGCATCTAACACTGCCTGTACCCGGGGTAAGTGGGATTCCCAATCTGGGCTGTAGATCCCCACGTCATCTAAATAAGCTCCGGCGTATGCTTTGTGCGGTTTTAGGACTTTGTCCATGAGCCGTTGAAAGGTGGCTGGGGCCCCGTGTAAGCCGAATGGCATGACGGTGTATTGAAACAAACCGTCAGGTGTTGCAAAGGCTGTCTTTTCTTTGGCCCTGGGGGTCAGAGGAATTTGCCAGTACCCTTTTGTCAGATCAAGGGTCGTAATGTACCGAGCATGACCAATTTTCTCCAGTAGTTCATCTACTCGGTGCATGGGGTAGGCATCAAACTTCGAGATTTCATTTACCTTCCGAAAGTCGTTACAGAACCGCAACGACCCATCGGGCTTGGAGACCATCACAATTGGGCTAGACCACTCACTATGTGACTCTTCGACTACTCCAGCTGTCAACATTTTCTCAGTCTCTGCTCTAATCGCGGCCCGTCGAGCCTCGGGTACCCGATATGGCCTCATACTCACTTTTCTCCCTGGTAGGGAAACGATATCATGAGCCGTAACCTCAGTTCGGCCAGGTACCTCTGAAAACACATCTCTGTTTTTCTGGATCAGGGTCTTTACTTCCTGTACTTGCTCTGGGGACAGAGTGGGTGAAATATTTACTTCGGCTGTCTCCTGAATGTGTGTGGGGTATGTGACCATTAGTGTTTCTCTCTCTCTCCATGCTTTTAACAGCTTTATGTGATAAATCTGTTCCTGGGGCCGTCGACCTGGCTGTCGGATCCGATAATTGACTTCTCCTATTCTCTCCAGTACTTCATATGGCCCTTTCCATGTGGCTAGTAGTTTACACTCTACTGTGGGGATCAGCACTAACACCTTATCTCCCGGTTGAAAATCCCTCAGGGTAGCCTGCCGGTTATAAGTGTGCCTCTGGTGTTCTTGTGTTTGTCTCATGTGCTCTCTGACGCTGGGCATGACTGTGGCTATCCTGTCTTGCATTGTCGTGACGTGCTCTATGACACTAGTATACGGGGTGGATTGGTGCTCCCAGGTTTCCCGGGCGATGTCTAAGATTCCCCGGGCATGCCTCCCATATACCAGCTCAAAGGGAGAAAACCCCAGCGAGGCTTGAGGAACCTCTCTAATGGCAAACATCAGATACGGCAACATGCAATCCCAGTTTTTCCCATCCTTATCGATTACCTTCCTGAGCATTGACTTCAGGGTTCGGTTGAATCTCTCAACCAGCCCGTCCGTCTGAGGATGGTAAACCGATGTCCTCAACTGTTTCACCTGCCACAGTTTACAAAGGTCCGCCATAAGGCGGGACATAAAGGGGGTCCCCTGGTCGGTAAGGATCTCCTTTGGAACCCCTACCCTGGTGAACAAGAACACTAATTCCTTTGCAATATTTTTGGAAGTCATCGTCCGAAGGGGAATGGCTTCTGGGTAGCGAGTGGCATAATCTAGAATGACCAGAATGTATTGGTGCCCTCTGGCGGATTTGGGCAGTGGGCCCACTAAATCCATCGCTATCCTCTCAAATGGCGTTTCGATTATGGGGAGTGGCACTAACGGGATTCTAAAAGCTGGTCGGGGAGCTGTTAACGGGCACTCCGGGCACTCTCCACAATGCCGAGCCACTTCAGCTTGAATTCCTGGCCAGTAAAACCTCCTTACAATCCGGTCTCGGGTTTTATCGATACCAAGGTGTCCACCCAGAATGTGCCCATGAGCTAGATCCAGTACTGTCCTCTGGTACAGAGTGGGAACCAACAACTGTTCCACCACATCAACCCCTATTTTCGAGACTCTGTACACCAAACCCCTTTTCATGATGAAGTGGGGAAAACTATTAGGCATCATCCCACCATTTATGGGAGTACCATCTACGACCTGCACATCTGCTCTGGCTTGTTGCAGGGTTGGATCCTGGTTTTGGGCCTTCCCAAAATTAGTCAAGGACTCTGCCAGGTCTGCTGGTTCTAGATCGTCGTCCTCTGGATTCAGATTGACCCCAGCCCCACTAGTACCGGGCTGTTCGTTATCAGCGAGGTTTGCCACTTCATCCTCCTCCTCCCCTACTAGCACCTGTGATGTTGTCCCCTGGGAGACCTCTTTTCTTGGCTTTGGTTGAAGGCCCCATGCTTCTTCTTGCTTGGTCAGGGTTGTTGGCTTCTCAAATATGCCATTCTTGTGGCCTAATTTAGCAAAGTTAGGAAAGTCTCTACCCAATATTACATCATATGGCATCTTTGGGACCACGCAGACCTCATAATCCAGCAGACCGTCCTCTGTTTGTATGCTCACTAAGGCAGTGGGGTACAGACGGGTATCCCCAGGAATGCATGTAACACTGATATCCTGTCTTGTATCCAGTTTATGAGTCGGCACTAGGCCTGCAACGACCAGGGTTAGCATACTGCCGGAATCCAGCAGTGCTTCAACCTCTTTCCCTTCAACCTTCACCCTGCACATATGATTGTTTCCTGGTCTTTCAAGTACAGTGGTTACAACAGGACATGCATACCGTATATGTGTGCCTTCTGTAGCTCAGTTGGTAGAGCATGGCGCTTGTAACGCCAGGGTAGTGGGTTCGATCCCCGGGACCACCCATACGTAGAATGTATGCACACATGACTGTAAGTCGCTTTGGATAAAAGCGTCTGCTAAATGGCATATATATTATATTTATTATATTATTATATTATTATTATATATATTAGTATATCATCTTCATTTTCACCAAGGTTACATTGCATTGGCTCTTCTTTAATAGGGCAGTAGGCTGCAATATGTCCTGGTTGATTACAATTGTAACAGATAATAGGGGTTCGGGGGGGAGACCCCCTCGACACCCAGTCCCGGTTTCCGTTTTTTCCCTTAGTGTCTCGGCCTGATTCTGATTCTTTCCTCATGGCCCCACACTGCTCTCTTCCCCCTCTATATGTTGGGACAGCCTTACCCTGTCCGATGGTTCGCCCATGCCTGGGGAACGGGAATATTTCCTCCTGTGCCTGCTCAGCTGTTCCTGCTGTACAATACCGTTCAACCAGGCCCATGAGATGGTCGGCGGAAAGTACCTCGTTCTGGCCAACCCATCGTCTCACTTCTTGGGGTAGACCTCGCTGAAACTGGTTGAGAACGATGGTCTCGACGATCTCGGCGGATGACTGGGTCTCTGGTCGCTACCATTTCCGTGCCAGGTGAATCAAGTCGAACATCTGTGTTCGTGGGGGTTGTCCCGGTCGGTAGGACCACTGGTGGAAGCGGTGTGCCCTCATGGTATCAGTCACTCCCAGTCTAGTCAGGATCTCTCCCTTTATTTTATCGTAATCCTGTGCATCTTTCAACTCCAGGTCGAGATATGCTTTTTGAGCGTCCCCTGCCAGGTATGGTGCCAGAAGCCCTGCCCATTCTTCTTTCGGCCACTTCTCCCTCTCTGCCGTCCTTTCGAAGGTGGTAAGATATGCTTCCACATCATCCTGCGCTGTCATTTTTTGAAGAAAATGATTGGCCCTCCTCTGGGTATTTGCAGCTGGTAATTGAGCCCCAATTTGGTCGGCTAGCCCCTTTAGGCCTTCTCTTAACTCCCGGGTGTTTCTCTCTTGCTCTTCTCTGAGCAGCTGGTTGGTGCGTTGCTGGACCTGTAACGTGTCCTGATACATTCGCATTGCATCCTGATGAGCTATTTGTTGAGCTCTAGTTGCCTCTTGTTGGGCGGCCGCCACTTGTAACAGGGCCTGTATGGCTCCCTCCATACTCATTTTCCTGCAAAACTGTCCTAACCAAACAAAGCCAAAACAAAAAAACCTGACTCCCCTTTGGAGTGCTAACTGAACATTTATTTATTTTTTCCTTCTACCTAACCAGTGGTATGTTAGTTTGCC
This sequence comes from Oncorhynchus gorbuscha, assembly GCF_021184085.1. Classification (NCBI taxonomy): domain Eukaryota; kingdom Metazoa; phylum Chordata; class Actinopteri; order Salmoniformes; family Salmonidae; genus Oncorhynchus; species Oncorhynchus gorbuscha. Next base: position 82,914,446 of record NC_060173.1, read on the forward strand.
CGCATCCTCCACCACGTGTGGCAAATCTCTTCAAGGTTAGGAGCGTTTGTCACAAACTAAGAGGTAAACTGTCACCAAATCACCCAAGTATGAGAGTTCTTTCGAACAGGACAGTACCTGTGTGTTTGTTTCTCCGTCCTGGTCCTCCCAGGCCATAGGCGAGGTCAAGGATAGCAGGATTTGGTACACGAATCGGGTTCTTGGTAGGTCCAGGTCCAAACGCCAACAGGTAAATCCAAAACAATCCAGCTTATACACGGTAAATCCAGCCAATCTCTATAGTCCCTTTCTCTATTGTTCATAGATCCTTCCAGCACCCTCTCTTCCTCTTCCTGGTTTTTCTTGACCCTTTATCTGTGAGTCGGCTCCACCTTCTGAGGGTTCCCCTTGCTTCTGGGACTTGTAGTTTTTGCGGTCGGCCATTTTGTGATCTGTAGTTCTGACAGGGGTGGCCATTTTAGTGATCGGGCAGAGCCCGTTTATTAGTTCTGCTCTCACATATCTGCCACTTATCACTCGACCCCCTTCTTTGCCACAATATTTATATATCTATTACTTTCCAAATAAATGATATATAATATATATATATATATAAAGTACCCCCCCCAAAAGTGGTCGACTATCGAGGATCGCTATGGGGCGCAATCGGACGGTGTAGGCTTGAACACAATCACCCAACCTTAACACACACACACTCTCTCTGTGTGGTTACAGTTAACGTATGTCAATAGTTTTAGGAACAGCAGTAACATCAGGCAGGATTTAGGCTACCAACTGCCTGTGTCATTGCTCATTGATTTAATGTTACGTTAGCCTACATGATACACCAGCAAAGTCATAAAATATATAGCTGTCGGCTATATAAGCCACGACTTACCATTCTGTGTGCAGCTTCAAATGTTGAAAATTTGGAAATTGTTGCGCCTCTGTCTGTAATTTTCTTCCCGCATGTTTTGTAAGTTGCAATCCGTTTCTTGTTGATACAGCGTCGTCTTTATATCCTAAAATAATAATTTGGGGAATCATCTTTCCAAGGGCTCCATCTGAATTCACCCGCCGACATTCCTCTGCACTGCCACACACAACTTTTTCTCAGCTGGCACAATTTGATTGGCTGCTGTCCGATTCAAACTGTAATCCGTTAAATGAAGAGTTGATGCACTGCACACCTTTTTAAATAGCATAATTTTTAATATTAGGGTTTGGGGAGGGTATCAAGTCAGGTCGAGTCACAAGGCTCAAGTCCTAGTCAAGTCATGAGTCATTGGTGTCAAAGTCAAGTTGCAAGTCATCATATTTGTGACTCGAGTCTGACTCGAGTCCAAGGTATGTGACTCGAGTCCACACCTCTGGTAAGTAGCAACCTATCATTCAGGGCAGGTTGGCCAGATTATGTTTAGCAACGTTTTTATATTTGTATATATAGAGTACCAGTTAACATTTTGGACACACCTAGTTGAAATTTTCCTAGATTGACTGACCTTCATGTCTTAAAGTAATGATAGACTGTTTTTTCTTTGCTTATTTGAGCTGTTCTTGCCATAATATGGACTTGTTCTTTTACCAAATAGGGCTATCTTCTGTATACAAACCCTACTTTATCTCAACACAACACATTAAGAAGGAAAGAAATTGCACAAATTAATTTAACAAGGCACACCTGTTAATTGAAGTGCATTCCAGTTGACTACCTCATGGATCGGGTTGAACGAATGTGAGGAGTGTGCAAAGCTTTCATCAAGACAATGGGTGGCTACTTTGAAGAATCTCAAATATAAAATATATTTTGATTTGTTTAACACTTCTTTGGTTACTACATGATTCCATGTGTTAATTCAATAGTTTTGATGTCTTTATTATTATTCTACAGCGTAGAACATAGTAGAAATAAAGAAAAACCCTAGAATGAGTAGGTTTGTCCAAACGTTTGACTGGTACTGTATATAATTTTTTTGTTGTCGCCTGTTTTTCATGTCGCGTTTATATTTTTGTTCAGTATAGTTATTATTCCTTTGATTGCTCCAACATTACTTGGATTACTGCAGCAATTTTAGAGCCTATACATGCCAACAAAGTGCTGAAATTTGCTGACCCCAACACCTTGTGGAGTACTCTCTTGGGCACCACAGACATTTTTGGTGACTCGATAACCCTGACTAGTGTCTAATTTCAATGTCTGCCCAATCAACTTTCAATGGTACCTTCTGTGCATGCCATGGTGACCACAGGTAACGGGGAATCAGGGTTACAGTGTATTCGGAAAGTATTCTGACCCCTTCACTTTTCCACATTTTATTACCTTACAGCCTTATTCTAAAATGTATTAACTAAAAAAATGTCCTCATCAATCTATACAAAATACCACATAATGAAAACAGTTTTAAATGCATTTTTGCAAATGTATTAAAAATAGAACACAGAAATACTTTTTATTTACATACCATAACTATTCAGACCCTTTGCAATGAGACTCGAAATTGAGCTCAGGTGCATCCTGTGTCTACAAGTTGATTTGTGTCCACTTGTGGTAAATTAAATTGATTGGACATGATTAGGAAAGGCCCACACCTGTGGGTCCCACAGTTGTATGTGTATGTCAGAGCAAAAACCAAGGTCGAAAGAATTGTCCGTAGAGTTCCAAGACAGGATTGTGTCGAGACACAGATCTGGGGAAGGGTACCAATAATTGCCTGCAGCAATGGTCCCCAAGAACATAGTGGCCTCCATAATTCTTAAATGGAAGAAGTTTGGAACCACCAAGACTCTTCCTAGAGCTGGCTGCCCAGCCAAACTTAACAATCGGGGGAGAAGGGCCTTGGTCAGGGAGATAATCAAGAACCCCGATGGTCATTCTGACAGAGCTCCAGAGCTCCTCTATGGAGATGGAAGCACCTTCCAGAAGGACAACCATCTCTGCCGCTCTCCACCAATCAGGCCTTTATGGTAGAGTCACCAGATGAAAGCCACTCAGTAAAAGGCACATGACAGCCTGCTTGGAGTTTGCCAAAAGGCACCTAAAGGACTCTCAGACCATGAGAAACAAGATTATGTGGTCTGATGAAACCAAGTTTGAACTATTTGACCTGAATGCCAAGCGTCACATCTGGAGGAAATCTGGCACCATCCCCACGGTGAAGCATGGTGGTGTTAGCATCATGCTGTGGAGATGCTTTACAGCGACAGGGACAGGGAGACTGGTCAGGATCGAGTGAAAGTGTCAGGATTTGGCCAGGGTTGTTCCGGTTTTTGGTCACTAGATGCCCCCATTGTGCCTTTCGACCTTTTGTTTTCCCTTGATCCCCATTATTATTTGCACCTGTGCCTCGTTTCCCCTGATTGTATTTAAACCCTTTGTTTTCCTCAGTCCTTTGCTCTGTGTTTGTATGTTAGCACACAGCCCTAGTACTCTGTGAAACTCTTGTTGATCCCGGTGGACTCTCTTGTGGAATTCTGTTTTTTGTTCTTGTTTGTTTGTTTTTGAGTATTTTTTGAGGCTTTTTGTGCTATACCTTCCACCTTGTGGATTTACCTTTTTGTCTTGGAGGATTACCTTTGTTCTTGTGGAATTCCTTTTGAGGTTGTGGAGTTACATGTTTTCCTGAAGAACTTCACTTTTTACTTCATTAAATACACCGTCTCAAGTACTGCTGTGTCTGCCTCATCTTCTGGGTTCTGCCAACTATTCGTGGCTCAGTTGGTTAAGTGACTGTTTCTCACTCCGGAGACCCGGGTTTGTAACCGGGTCCTGACAGAAAGATGAACGGAGCAAACTACAGAGAGATCCTTGACGAAAACCTGCTCCACAGTGGGACTAAGGTATTACTTTCCAACAGAACAACAACTGTAAGTACACAGCCAAGACAAAGCAGGGTTGGCTTCTGGGATAGTCTCTGAATAACTTTGAGTGGCCCAGCCAGAGCCCGGACTTGAACCCAATCAAACATCTCTGGAGAGGGGAAAGGGGGATACCTAGTCAGTTGTACAAGTGAATGCATTCAACTGAAATGTGTCTTCCGCATTCGGAGACCTAAAAGTAGCTGTGCAGCGATGCGCCACATTCAAAATCACAGAGATTGAGACAACCTGCAGAGAAGAATGGGAGAGACTCCTCAAATACAGGTGTGCCAAGCTTGTAGCGTCATACCCAAGAAGACTTGAGGCTGTAATCGCCACCAAAGGTACTTCAACAAAGTACTGAGTAAAGGGTTGGAATACTTATGTACATTTCTAAAAGTTTGTTTTTGCTTTAACATTATGGGGTATTGTGTGTCAAAAACAAAATCAACAATTGAATCCATTTTAGAACAACGCTGTACTATAACAAAATGTGGAAAAAGGGAATGGTCTGAATACTTTCAGAGTGCAAACCAATCCCAGAACAAAAGCAAAGGATCTTGTGAAGATGCTGAAGGAAACAGGTACAACCGTATTTATATCAACAGTAAAACGAGTCCTATATTGACATAACCTGAAAGGCTGCACTGCTAAGAGGAAGCCACTATTCCAAAACCGCCATAAAAAAAGCCAGACTACGGTTTGTAACTGCACATGGTGACAATTATCATACTTTTTGGGGAAATGTCCTCGGGTCTGATAAAACAAAAATATAACTGTTTGGCCATAATGACCATCATTCTGTTTGGAGGCTTGCAAGACGAAGAACGCGATCCTAACCGTGAAGCACGGGGGTAGCATCATCATGTTGTAGGGGTGCTTTGCTGCAGAAGGGACTGGTGCACTTCACAAAATAGATGGCATCATGAGGTAGGAAAATTACGTGGATATATTGAAGCAACATCTCAAGACATCAGTCAGTCAAGTTAAAGCTTGGTCGCAAATGGGGTCTTCCAAATGGACAATGACACCAAGCATACTTCCAAAGTTGTGTCAAAATGGCTTAAGGATAACAAAGTCAAGGTATTGGGGTGGCCATCACAAAGTCCTGACCTCAATCCCATAGAAGATTTGTGGGCAGAACTGAAAAAGTGTGTGCGAGCAAGGAGGCCTATAAACCTGCTCTGTCAGGATGAATGGGCAAAATTCACCCAACTGATTGTGGGAACTTGTGGAAGGCTAACCGAAATGCTTGAACCAAGTTAAATAATTTAAAGGCATTGCTACCAAATACTAATTGAGTGTATGTAAACTTCTGACCCACTGGGAATGTGATGAAAGAGATAAAAGCTGAAATAAATCATTCTCTCTACTATTATTCTGACCTATCAGTCTTAAAAAAACATGGTGATCTTACTAACTGACATAAGACAGGGAATTTTTACTCTGATTATTTTTATTTTACCTTTATTTAACTAGGCAAGTCAAATTCTTATTTTCAATGAAGGCCTAGGAACAGTGGGCTAACTGCCTGTTCAGGGGCAGAACGGCAGATTTTGTATCTTGTCAGCTGAGGGATTTGAACTTGCAACCTTTTGGTTACTAGTCCAATGCTCTAACCACTAGGCTATGGTGCCACCCCGATATATGTCAGGAATTGTGAAAAAACTGGGTTTAAATGTATTTGGCTAAGGTGTATGTAAACTTCCGACTTCAACTATATATGGGGGATTGGAAATAATTATGTTGATAGAAGTCTCATCTATCTGCAATATTAAAGCTGATCTACCCCTAAAGAAAATAAAAAACACACTAACACACCTGTCTTAGACAAACACAGTATCCAGCATGTTGCATAAGTTATAATAGCTGTATGATTCTGTTTGAGTGATCATGCCCAGAGGATGAAACATATGGCGCCTGTGTAGATAATGACTCTGATGATCTGTCTGTGTGTGTGTGTGTTTTCGGGGGGGGGGGGGGGGGGTGGTCTATCTAGCTGAGCCTCCAAGACAGGGCAGATCGAAGTCTGAGTGACAGTTGGCAAAGACCACTTTGAGCTAAACTTGATGTCATAAATCAGTATGGAGTCTTCACCTCAACCAGAAACACCCCCAGGTCATGAGTTCAAAAAGAACACAGTTGGGCTCTAGTGTGTGTCATCGATCTTCTTCATTTCTCACTGCATGTGTGGCCCCCTGCCTCTGTAGTTTGGTTTGGATGTACAGGGCTCAATACTAGTACACCCACACCCAAGCATACACACTCACACCACGCAAGTGCACGCATTCATCCACATGTGTTTTTTATTTATTTATTTAACTAGGAAAGTCAGTTAAGCTTTGCTGCAGGAGTGTCTGGTGAACTTCACAAAATAAATGGCATCATGAGGAAATAAAATGATGTGGATATATTGAAGCTACATCTCAAGACATCAGTCAGGAAGTTAAAGCTTGGTCACAAATGGGTCTTCCAAATGGACAATGACCCCAAGCATACTTTCAAAGAATGTGGTAAAATGGCTTAAGGACAACAAAGTCAAGGAATTGGAGTGGCCATCACAAAGCCCTGACCTCAAAACTTGTTGGCAAAGACAGGGAAATTTTCCTCTGATTAAACTTCAGGAAATGTGAGAAACGGAGTTTAAATGTATTTGGCTAAGGTGTTTGTAAACTTCTGACTACAATTGTATGGACAGTATACATGTTCAGACACAAATTGAGCCCTTAATGTAGGCTGTGCATGTTCAAGTTTGTTGTGTGCTTATAGCCTACACTACTTTTACACTGATAAGTTAAAGGGATACAGACATATTTGGCTTTTTCAGTAAGAAAACACAGGATTACTTCATATTTGATAACCCATGTCTTTTGGTGTCATAACCAGGCTCCAGGCAGAGCAGGAAGAAGTCTGGAATCTATCTGCTGTACAGTGAGTGTACTATATGACACAGAGCGCTTCTGAGGCAATGATGAAAACCAGACACTTACACATTGTCCCATCACAGGGCTGTGTTTTACAACATGCTTCAGCTGATCTCCCAAGAACACACACCCAGTTGTTCCTGGGCATCTCATTAGTGGCATAAACACAAAGTCTCACAAAAATGGCCAAGCAAAAATACTTACTATGACCTACTATTACTTAAACATAGCCACATATACTAAAGACCCATTTGCAAACACAAACTCATGCAGAACCATACATTCCAATTGTGTAAGACAAAAGGGCCAGAAACCAGCATATACACACACACACACACACACACACACACACACACACACACACACACACACACACACACACACACACACACACACACACACACACACACACACACACACACACACACACACACACACACACACACACACACACACACACACAACATTCTGTGTTTCTGTCTTTGATTTAGGTGGTTCAAGACACTGTTAACAGGATTGAGCTTCTCAATTTGGTGCCTTGTGGGTATCGTGTCTGCTACAGAATTCTCATGACTCACTCTGGCTACCAGATTCTCAGAAGCAACCAAAGGCATGAAGATACTGTATCTTGGAAAGCAGGTGGAAAGCCTTAAAACTTCAGGCACGACAGCACTGAACACACCTCATATCGAACATTTTATATTACGCCCATATAAAGCAATGCATAGTTGACTTAGTTTTCATTCCATACATACCTGGCTGGATCAAAGGTATGGAGATTAAAACTTGGCACAAAATAAATTCACCAGGGGGAAATGATCTGTTTTAAAGACTACTCTGTTCTGTTTATTTTAAAATAGTCCTAATGTCATGTTTGTCATTTATTATCATGTCTTGTCCCTGTGCTCCCCATTCTATTCGTTTCCCTCTGCTGGTCTTTTTAGGTTCTTTCCCTCTTTCTATCCCTCTCTCTCCCCCTCCCTCTCTCACTCTCTCGCTCTCTCTTCTCTCTATCGTTCCGTTCCTGCTCCCAGCTGTTCCTATTCCCCTAATCATCATTTAGTCTTCCCACACCTGTTCCCGATCCTTTCCCCTGATTAGAGTCCCTATTTATTCCTTTGTGTTCCGTTCCTGTCCCGTCGGTTCCTTGTTTAGTATTCACCATGCTGTGATTGCGTTTCGCCCTGTCCTGTCGTGTTTTTGCTGTGATTGTGTATCGCCCTGTCCTGTCGTGTTTTTTGCCTTCATCAGATGCTGCGTGTGAGCAGGTGTCTCTGTCAACTACGGCCTGCGCCTACCCGGCGACCTGCAGTCTGTGGCCGCTTCTCCTGTTATTCCCCTCTACAGACTAGAGGATTTCTGTTATTCCCTGTTTGGACTTGAATAAACTCTGTTTCTGTTAAGTCGCTTTTGGGTCCTCTTTCACCTGCATGACAGAAGGAACCGACCAAGGAATGGACCCAGCGACTTCAGACGCTCGTTACACTGCCGTCAAGATCCAAGGAGCCATGCTCGGCAGACACGAGCAGGAATTGTCTGCTGCTCGCCATGCCGTGGAGAACCTGGCCGCTCAGGTTTCCGACCTCTCTGGACAGTTCCAGAGTCTACGTCTCGTGCCACCTGTTACTTCCTGGCCTGCCGAGCCTCCAGAACCTAGGGTTAATAACCCACCTTGCTACTCCGGGCAGCCCACTGAGTGCCGCTCCTTTCTCACGCAGTGTGAGATTGTGTTCTCTCTCCAACCCAACACATACTCTAGAGAGAGAGCTCGGGTTGCTTACGTCATTTCACTCCTTACTGGCCGGGCTCGAGAATGGGGCACAGCTATCTGGGAGGCAAGGGCTGATTGCTCTAACAAGTTCCAGAACTTTAAAGAGGAGATGATTCGGGTTTTTGACCGTTCAGTTTTTGGTAGGGAGGCTTCTAGGGCCCTGGCTTCCTTATGCCAAGGTGAACGGTCCATAACGGATTATTCTATTGAGTTTCGCACTCTTGCTGCCTCTAGTGAGTGGAACGAGCCGGCGCTGCTCGCTCGTTTTCTGGAGGGACTCCACGCAGTGGTTAAGGATGAGATTCTCTCCCGGGAGGTTCCTTCAGATGTGGACTCTTTGATTGCTCTCGCCATCCGCATAGAACGACGGGTAGATCTTCGTCACCGGGCTCGTGGAAGAGAGCTCGCATCAACGGTGTTTCCCTGCTCCGCATCGCAACCATCTCCTCCTCTGGCTTTGAGACTGAGCCCATGCAGCTGGGAGGGATTCGCATCTCGACTAAGGAGAGGGAACGGAGGATCACCAACCGCCTGTGCCTCTATTGCGGAGTTGCTGGACATTTTGTTAATTCATGTCCAGTAAGAGGCCAGAGCCCATCAGTAAGCGGAGGGCTACTGGTGAGCGCTACTACTCAGGTCTCTTCATCTAGATCTTGTACTACTATGTCGGTCCATCTACGCTGGACCGGTTCGGGTGCTACATGCAGTGCCTTGATTGACTCTGGGGCTGAGGGTTGTTTCATGGACGAAGCATGGGTTCGGAAACATAACATTCCTTTCAGACCGTTAGACAAGCCTACGCCCATGTTTGCCTTAGATGGTAGTCATCTTCCCAGTATCAAATTTGAGACACTACCTTTAACTCTCACAGTATCTGGTAACCACAGTGAGACTATTTCTTTTTTGATTTTCCGTTCACCGTTTACACCTGTTGTTTTGGGTCATCCCTGGCTAGTATGTCATAATCCTTCTATTAATTGGTCTAGTAATTCTATCCTATCCTGGAACGTTTCTTGTCATGTGAAGTGTTTAATGTCTGCCATCCCTCCCGTTTCTTCTGTCCCTACTTCTCAGGAGGAACCTGGCGATTTGACAGGAGTGCCGGAGGAATATCATGATCAAATCAAATCAAATCAAATCAAATCAAATTTATTTATATAGCCCTTCGTACGTCAGCTGATATCTCAAAGTGCTGTACAGAAACCCAGCCTAAAACCCCAAACAGCAAACAATGCAGGTGTAAAAGCACGGTGGCTAGGAAAAACTCCCTAGAAAGGCCAAAACCTAGGAAGAAACCTAGAGAGGAACCGGGCTATGTGGGGTGGCCAGTCCTCTTCTGGCTGTGCCGGGTAGAGATTATAACAGAACATGACCAAGATGTTCAAATGTTCATAAATGACCAGCATGGTCAAATAATAATAAGGCAGAACAGTTGAAACTGGAGCAGCAGCACAGTCAGGTGGACTGGGGACAGCAAGGAGCCATCATGTCAGGTAGTCCTGGGGCACGGTCCTAGGGCTCAGGTCCTCCGAGAGAGAGAAAGAAAGAGAGAATTAGAGAGAGCATATGTGGGGTGGCCAGTCCTCTTCCGGCTGTGCCGGGTGGAGATTATAACAGAACGTGGCCAAGATGTTCAAATGTTCATAAATGACCAGCATGGTTGAATAATAGTAAGGCAGAACAGTTGAAACTGGAGCAGGAGCATGGCCAGGTGGACTGGGGACAGCAAGGAGTCCTCATGTCAGGTAGTCCTGGGACATGGTCCTAGGGCCCAGGCCAGTTGAAACTGGAGCAGCAGCATGGCCAGGTGGACTGGGGACAGCAAGGAGTCATCATGTCAGGTAGTCCTGGGGCATGGTTCTAGGGCTCAGGTCCTCCGAGAGAGAGAAAGAAAGAGAGAAGGAGAGAATTAGAGAACGCACACTTAGATTTACACAGGACACCGAATAGGACAGGAGAAGTACTCCAGATAAACAAACTGACCCTAGCCCCCCGACACATAAACTACTGCAGCATAAATACTGGAGGCTGAGACAGGAGGGGTCAGGAGACACTGTGGCCCCATCCGAGGACACCCCGGACAGGGCCAAACAGGAAGGATATAACCCCACCCACTTTGCCAAAGCACAGCCCCCACACCACTAGAGGGAAATCTTCAACCACCAACTTACCATCCTGAGACAAGGCCGAGTATAGCCCACAAAGATCTCCGACACGGTACAACCCAAGGGGGGGGGGGGGACCCAGACAGGCCGACCACAACAGTGTATCAACCCACCCAGGTGACGCACCCCCCCAGGGACGGCACGAGAGAGCCCCAGCAAGCCAGTGACTCAGCCCCCGTAACAGGGCTAGAGGCAGAGAATCCCAGTGGAAAAAGGGGAACCGGCCAGGCAGATGATGATCTGCGCACGGTCTTCAGTCGGTCCCGAGCCAACTCCCTTCCTCCTCACCGGTCGTATGATTGTAGTATTGATCTCCTTCCGGGGACCACTCCTCCTCGAGGTAGACTATACTCTCTGTCGGCTCCCGAACGTAAGGCTCTCGAGGATTATTTGTCTGTGTCTCTTGACGCCGGTACCATAGTGCCTTCTTCTTCTCCGGCCGGGGCGGGGTTCTTTTTTGTTAAGAAGAAGGACGGTACTCTGCGCCCCTGCGTGGATTATCGAGGGCTGAATGACATAACGGTTAAGAATCGTTATCCGCTTCCCCTTGTGTCATCAGCCTTCGAGATTCTGCAGGGAGCCAGGTGCTTTACTAAGTTGGACCTTCGTAACGCTTACCATCTCGTGCGCATCAGAGAGGGGGACGAGTGGAAAACGGCGTTTAACACTCCGTTAGGGCATTTTGAGTACCGGGTTCTGCCGTTCGGTCTCGCCAATGCGCCAGCTGTTTTTCAGGCATTAGTTAATGATGTTCTGAGAGACATGCTGAACATCTTTGTTTTTGTCTATCTTGACGATATCCTGATTTTTCTCCGTCACTCGAGATTCATGTTCAGCACGTTCGACGTGTTCTACAGCGCCTTTTAGAGAATTGTCTCTACGTAAAGGCTGAGAAGTGCTCTTTTCATGTCTCCTCCGTTACTTTTCTCGGTTCCGTTATTTCCGCTGAAGGCATTCAGATGGATTCCGCTAAGGTCCAAGCTGTCAGTGATTGGCCCGTTCCAAGGTCACGTGTCGAGTTGCAGCGCTTTTTAGGTTTCGCTAATTTCTATCGGCGTTTCATTCGTAATTTCGGTCAAGTTGCTGCCCCTCTCACAGCTCTTACTTCTGTCAAGACGTGTTTTAAGTGGTCCGGTTCCGCCCAGGGAGCTTTTGATCTTCTAAAAGAACGTTTTACGTCCGCTCCTATCCTCGTTACTCCTGACGTCACTAGACAATTCATTGTCGAGGTTGACGCTTCAGAGGTAGGCGTGGGAGCCATTCTATCCCAGCGCTTCCAGTCTGACGATAAGGTTCATCCTTGCGCTTATTTTTCTCATCGCCTGTCGCCATCTGAGCGCAACTATGATGTGGGTAACCGTGAACTGCTCGCCATCCGCTTAGCCCTAGGCGAATGGCGACAGTGGTTGGAGGGGGCGACCGTTCCTTTTGTCGTTTGGACAGACCATAAGAACCTTGAGTACATCCGTTCTGCCAAACGACTTAATGCCCGTCAAGCTCGTTGGGCGTTGTTTTTCGCTCGTTTCGAGTTTGTGATTTCTTACCGTCCGGGTAGCAAGAACACCAAGCCTGATGCCTTATCCCGTCTGTTTAGTTCTTCTGTGGCTTCTACTGATCCCGAGGGGATTCTTCCTTATGGGCGTGTTGTCGGGTTAACAGTCTGGGGAATTGAAGGACAGGTTAAGCAAGCATTCACGCACACTGCGTCGCCGCGCGCTTGTCCTAGTAACCTCCTTTTCGTTCCTGTTTCCACTCGTCTGGCTGTTCTTCAGTGGGCTCACTCTGCCAAGTTAGCTGGTCATCCCGGTGTTGGAGGCACTCTTGCGTCTATTCGCCAGCGCTTTTGGTGGCCGACTCAGGAGCGTGACACGCGCCGTTTCGTGGCTGCTTGTTCGGACTGCGCGCAGACTAAGTCGGGTAACTCTCCTCCTGCCGGTCGTCTCAGACCGCTCCCCATTCCTTCTCGACCATGGTCTCACATCGCCTTAGACTTCATTACCGGTCTGCCTTTGTCTGCGGGGAGGACTGTGAGAGCCGCCAATAAACGCAGGATTAAGAGTCCAAGGTATTGTTGCGGCCAGAGAGTGTGGCTTTCCACTCGCAACCTTCCTCTTACGACAGCTTCTCGTAAGTTGACTCCGCGGTTCATTGGTCCGTTCCGTGTCTCCCAGGTCGTCAATCCTGTCGCTGTGCGACTGCTTCTTCCGCGACATCTTCGTCGCGTCCATCCTGTCTTCCATGTCTCCTGTGTTAAGCCCTTTCTTCGCACCCCCGTTCGTCTTCCCTCCCCCTCCCGTCCTTGTCGAGAGCGCACCTATTTACAAGGTACATAAGATCATGGACATGCGTTCTCGGGGACGGGGTCACCAATACTTAGTGGATTGGGAGGGTTACGGTCCTGAGGAGAGGAGTTGGGTTCCGTCTCGGGACGTGCTGGACCGTTCACTCATCGATGATTTCCTCCGTTGCCGCCAGGATTCCTCCTCGAGTGCGCCAGGAGGCGCTCGGTGAGTGGGGGGGTACTGTCATGTTTGTCATTTATTATCATGTCTTGTCCCTGTGCTCCCCATTCTATTCGTTTCCCTCTGCTGGTCTTTTTAGGTTCTTTCCCTCTTTCTATCCCTCTCTCTCCCCCTCCCTCTCTCACTCTCTCGCTCTCTCTTCTCTCTATCGTTCCGTTCCTGCTCCCAGCTGTTCCTATTCCCCTAATCATCATTTAGTCTTCCCACACCTGTTCCCGATCCTTTCCCCTGATTAGAGTCCCTATTTATTCCTTTGTGTTCCGTTCCTGTCCCGTCGGTTCCTTGTTTAGTATTCACCATGCTGTGATTGCGTTTCGCCCTGTCCTGTCGTGTTTTTGCTGTGATTGTGTATCGCCCTGTCCTGTCGTGTTTTTTGCCTTCATCAGATGCTGCGTGTGAGCAGGTGTCTCTGTCAACTACGGCCTGCGCCTACCCGAAGCGACCTGCAGTCTGTGGCCGCTTCTCCTGTTATTCCCCTCTACAGACTAGAGGATTTCTGTTATTCCCTGTTTGGACTTGAATAAACTCTGTTTCTGTTAAGTCGCTTTTGGGTCCTCTTTCACCTGCATGACACCTAAACTTGACCAATGCAGTCTTGTCTGGTATGAGGGTCAAAGAGGATGACACTTAGTTCCTTCATTGTACTTTTTACCATGAGGAAAAAGCCAAATATAGTCGGTTGTAGCATTGTCATGATTACTTACAATATGTGGGTATATATTATGGAATGATGAATGGAGAAATTAAATGCAACTACTTCTTTGGGTTAATCTGTTCATCATGCTCAGTTAGATGAGTAGTGTGTTCTAGCAGTGATCCATGAATGAGGTTGACTTTCAAATCAAATCAAATGAAATTGCATTTGTCAACTATATGTGTTTAGCAGATGTTATTGCCGGTGTAGCGAAATGCTTGTGTTTATAGCTCCAACAGTGCAGTGATATCTAAAAAGTCATATCTAACAATTTCACAACAATACACTCAATACACACAAATCTAAGTAAAGGAATGGAATTAAGAATTTGCTTTTATGCACCTGTACTGATCCAGCCTTCTGGATGATAGCGGGGTGACCAGGCAGCGGCTCAGATGGTTGTTGTCCATGATGATCTTTTTGTCCTTCCTGCGACATCGGGTGCTGTAGGTGTCCTGGAGAGCAGGTAGTTTGCCCTTGGTGATGTGTTGGGCGACCTCACCATCCTCTGGAAAGCCTTGCGGTTCCGGGCGGTGCTGTTGCCATACCAGGCCGTGATACAGCCCGACAGGATGCTCTCAATCGTGCATCTGTAAAAGTATGTGAGGGGTTTAGGTACCAAATTTCCTGTTGCGCCTTCTTCACCATATTGTTTGTGTGGATGGACCATTTCAGTTTGTCAGTGATGTGTACACCGAGGAACTTGAAGCTTTTCACCTTCTCCACTGCGGTCCAGTCGATGTGGATAGGGGGGTGCTCCCTCTGCTATTTCTTGAAGTCCACGATCAGCTCCTTTGTTTTGTTGATGTTGAGTGAGAGGTTATTTTCCTGGCACCACACACCCAGGGCCCTCACCTCTTCCCTGTAGGCTGTCTCATCATTGTTGGTAATCAGACCTACTACTGTTGTGTCGTCTGCAAACTTGATGATTGAGTTAGAGATGTGCGTGGCCACACAGTCAAGGGTGAACAGGGAGTACAGGAGGGGGCTGAGCACGCACCCTTGTGGAGCCCCAGTGTTGAGGATCAGCGAGATGGAGGTGTTGTCTCCTCGGCTTAATGATGAGCTTGGAGGGTACTATGGTGTTGAATACTGAGCTATAGTCAATTAACAGCATTCTTACATTAACAGGTATTCCTCTTGTCCAGATGGGATAGAGCAGTGTGCAGTGCGATGGTGATTGCATCGTCTGAGGATCTATTGGGGCGGTAGGGCGGTAAGCAAATTGATGTGGGTCTATGGTGTCAGGTAAGGTGGAGATGATATAATCCTTGACTAGTCTCTCAAAGCACTTCATGATAACAGAAGTGAGTGCTATGGGGCGATAGTCATTTACTACAGTTACCTTTGCTTTCTTGGGTACAGGAACAATGGTGGCCAACTGGAAGCATGTGGGTACAGTAGACTGGGAAAGGGAGAGATTGAATATGTCCATAAAAACTCCAGCCAGCTGGTCAGCACATGCTCTGAGGACGCGGCTAGGGATGCCGTCTGGGCCGATAGCCCTGCGAGGGTTTAATAACACCCTTAAATGTCTTACTCACACCGGCCACGGAGAAGGAGAGCTCACAGTCCTTGGTAGCAGGCCGCATCGGGGGCACTATGTTATCCTCAAAGCGGGCGAAGGTGTTTAGCTTGTCCGGTAGCAAGTCTTCAGTGTCCGCGAAGTCGCTGGTTTTTCCTTTGTAGTCCGTGATTGGCTGTAGACCCTGTCACATATGTATTGTGTCTGAGCCGTTGAATTGCGACTCCACTTTGTCTCTATACTGACGTTTTGCCTGTTTGATGGACTTACGGAGGGAATGTTTGTATTCGCCCATATTCCTAATTGCCTTGCCATGGTTAATGCGGTGGTTTCTGCTTTAAGTTTTGCACGGAGCTGCAATCTATTCACAGTTTCGGGTTAGGGTAGGTTTTAATAGTCACAGCGAGTACAACATCTCCTATACACTTCCTGATAAACTCAGTCACCGTATCGGTGTATCCATCTATGTTATTCTCAGAGGCTACCAGGAACATGTCCCAATCCGCATGATCAAAACAGTCTTGAAGCATGCATTCTGATTGGTCAGACCAGCGTTGAATAGTCCTTAGTACAGGTACTTCTTGTTTAAGTTTCTGCCTATAGGAAGGGAGGAGCAAAGGGAGAGCAAGGAGGGCCTTGTAGGCTTCCTGGAAGTTGGAGTAGCAGTGGTCAAGTGTTTTAGCAGCGTGAGTTCTACTGTCAATGTGTTGATAGAATTTCAGTAACGTTTTCCTCAAATTTGCTTTACAAATGTTCAAATCCCCAGTTACAATAAATGCGGCCTCAGGATATGTGGTTTCCAGTTTGCATAAAGTCCAGTAAAGTTATTTGAGGGCCATCGTGGTATCGGCTTGAAGAGGAAAATACACTGCTGTGAAGCATACAACCCACCCTTCTTCTTCCCGGAGAGACACAAATTCCTCTTTGCATGATGGACTGAGAACCGAAATGGCTGTTTGGACAGACAGTATATCCGTGAAACAGAGTATGTTGCAATCTCTGATGTCTTTCTCTCTCTAATGTCAGTGTTCCTTGTCATAGTTTTGCCTAATATAGAATTATGTACATGTTTTTTTTGCATTTCAGCTGTTTTAATTTCATGATCCATCCTTCTTTCCTTCTCTGAAGAGGACTATGATTCTTTATTTCTTCAGTTGCCTTATTGTTTTGGGTTAATCCAACCAACACAGGAGAGGAGAGTTTGGTTGGAAGTAAAACAACTTTTTACAGATTAACCAAGATATGTGCACACATTTTAATGGAGGAAATGGGAGTTGTGAGTTTTGCCAGGAATTTAATTCAAGTCTTTTTGACTAATCAAGGGCCACGATTGTTGATATCAACCTCAGCAACTTTCCTCGGGCCTGTAAGCAAAACTGATTCCTAACCGAACGGATCAAGATGGTTTTCTACAGTCAGAACCATGTTAGCTGTGCAAACTCAACCGATCTGTTTCCTTGTGTGTAGCACATTTGGTACAGTAAACACAGTTGGTCTGTAATGTGTGGAGTATTTACAGGGTGTGTTGAAAACCTGCCGTCTCAAACGAATTACACTGCAATGTAAACAGTGTGACAAGGTCCTTCTCTCACAAATAATGACTGTTGTTTCAGCCCCAACAGGTTCTTGGCTGATTCACTCTGAATGACTGATTGGCTTCCAGTCAAGAGTCTTTGTCCTGACACTGCTTGGCGAGTCAATAGAACAATTTCGGGCTGTGTCAATTGAAATAAGTATTCCATAACATTGCATAAGATCGAGTGGATTGTATAGAAATATGTGGTGAGTTAATTGACATTGTGATAAAAAAAAACTTGCCATTTGAAGCTGGATGATGCCAGTTAGAACTAGCTATGACAACCAGTCTTACATGACAGGTTACACTGGTTTATAAAATTGGAATATGTTCTGTAAATGACCATGTATAATGACTACTGGAAGCAGAATGAAATACAGACACACACAATTCCAAAACAATCATGTGCGTCTAACAATATTGATTTGTATGACTGCTTTCATACGATCTTGAGCCAGTGACAAATTAAACAGAGAATGACAAGGGCAGCTCAGTGACCATCAGAAAACCTGCTCTGAATGTGAACCTCTTCCCAAACCAAATAAATTAAGAATAAGCAAACACAGAGAAATATCTTCTATTGACTATTGCGTCCAATAATTCCAGTGGAAACATTTTCAAGTGTTTGCAATGAATAGGCGGCAATAATAACGTGAAGGAACCTATGTGGTCGGATGGCTGCCAAAGAGGGACCTACTAATAATCCCAAACAAAACAAAACAAAAAAAGTACATCAAATCGGTACCCAAAACAACCATAAAGTATCCAAAAGAACTCAAAAGAACACAAAGGAACCCAAAAAAAACACTAGCAGGTAGGTACCCCCAAAAAAACAAAGTACCCAAAAGAACCAAAAAGTTCCCCAAAGAACCCCATAGAACATAAAATTAACCCAAATAATCCTAAACAGATACCCCAAATAACCCCATACAACCCCAAACAGGTACCCAAAAAGAACCCCCACAAAACCCAAAATAACCCTAAACAACTCCAAAGTACCCAAAACAACTCCAAAGTACCCAAAACAACCCCAAACAGGTACTCCAAAAAGGTATGAATCAAAGGCAGGGCAGAGCAGGCAGGGCAGAGCAAGGCAGAGAGGGAGTGTAGGCCTATAGACCTGAAGGTCTGTACTTAGGCTATGGAGTGAAAAAATTGAGTTCCATGTATAGAGGTAAATTGGACTCTTAGGCCCAGGGAGAGGGCAGGGCAGGGTGTGTAGGGTCTGGAGGCCAGACAGTGGTGCCTCAAGTGGGGTGAGGTCACCAGAACACAGTGGTGGTCTGCCTAGAGGTGAAGCAGGCATGTGAGTGACACTGTTCTTCAGGGGCACAGTGCAGGCAGCCTCTTTGGAGGTTGGCTGCTCTGTCCCCTTTTTTGCCTACTGGGCCTCTGGTGTGTGGAGGTAGAGCTGTGTGAGGCCTAGAGCTGGATGATTCGGGGAGTAAGTGAGTGAATGACCTACACTCTCCTTTTTTAAATTTAACTAGGCAAGTCAGTTAAGAACAAATTCTTATTTACAATGACAGCCTACCCCGGCCAAACCTTAACCCGGATGATGCTGGGCCTTTTGTGCACCGCCCTATGGAACTCCCAATCACAGCCAGTTTTGATACAGCATGGAATTGAACCAGGGTCTGTACTGATGCCTCTAGCACTGAAATGCAGTGCCTTAGACCTTTGCGCCACTCTTCAGGTGGGCAGAGCAGGCCGTTTCTGTGGAAGTTGGCTGCTCTGTCCTCCCTTTTTTAGGGTGCTTTTGTATTCTTTTGGGGGTACTTTTGTGTTCTTTTTGGTACCTGATTTGGGTTGTTCGTGGTTCTTATGCGTACCTGTTTGGGGTACTTGTGTGTTCTTTTTGGGTACCTGTTTGTGGTTGTTTGGGGTACATTTGTTTTTTTTGGTACCTGTTTAGGGTTGTTTGGGCAGTTTTGTGTTCTTTTGGGTTGTTCTCTATACCTGTTTCTGGCTTCCTTTTGGGTTATTATGTTTACTCTTGGGTTGTATTGGGTACCTGTTTTGGGTTATTTTACACTCTTTTAGGTAGTTTAGGTACCTATTTGAGTTTGTTTTAGGTTATTTGGGATACTTATTTGCTTTTGGGGGGGGGTACATAGAAGTACCTCATTTGGGTTGATTTAGGTAATTTAGGGTACCTATTTTGGCAATATTTGGATTCTTGTCGGTTCTAGGTATCTGTTCGGGGTACTTTTGCATATTTTTGGGTTCTTTTCAGTACATTTATGGGGTTGTTTGGTGTTCTTTTTGATTCCTTTAGGTTATTTTGGTACCTATTTGGGTTTTTCTGTGGTTCTTTGGGGTACCTGTTTGGGATACATTTGAGTTATTTTGAGTTCCTGTTTCATGTTGTTTGGGATACTTTTGGGTTGTTTTGGGTACCTGTTTGGGGTTGATTTGGATACTTTTGGGTTATTTTTAGCACTTGTTTTGGGTTGTTTGTGGTACTTTGGGGTTATTTTGGGTACCTGTTTGGGGTACTTTGCTGTCTTGTTTTTTGGGGGGTTAACTGTTTTGGGTTGTTTGGGCACTTTTGGGTCCTTTTAGGTTCTTTTGGGTATCAGTTTGCGGATGTTTTGGGTGTCTGTTTGAGGTTGCTTGGGTGCTATTGGGTTCTTTTGGGTACCTGTTTGGGGTTCTTTTGTTAAAACCTGTTTGGGTTTGATTTGCGTACTTTGGGGTTATTTAGGGTACCTGTTTTGAGTTGATTGTGGTACTTTTGGGTAATTTTGGTTACCTGTATAGGGTTGTTTGGTGTTTTTGTGGGTACCCTTTGGCGGTTGTTTGGGGTTCTATTGGGTACTTTGGGTTCTTTTGGGTACCTGTTTTGGGTTGTTTGAGGGTACTTTTGGGTTGTTATATGTACCTGTTTGGGTTGATTTGATTAGTATTGAGTTATTTTTGGTACCTATTTTGGTTGTTTGGGGTACTTTTGGGTTCCTTTGGGTACTTGTTTGGGATTCGTTTTCATACTTTTGGATTCTTATGGGTTCCTTTTGGGGGGGGGGGGGTTCTTTTGGTTACTTGTAGGTTTTTTGGGGTACTTTTGGGTACTTTTAGGTTTTTGGGTGTACCTGTTAGCGGTTATTTTGGGTACCCGTTTGGGGTACTTTTGGTTTGTTTTGGGGTGATTAGTAGGACCTTACAATGACTGCCAGATCAACATGAATTCCCAAGATGCCGAGTGATTTCCTGTTATGATGACTTCTGAATGACATCAAAGGAATTAAAGTTCAGTGAAGTTGAGTGATATTTTATTATGTGGTGTAATGTGTCTTAAAAAAAGATATGGGGGAAAAAGTATAGTGTGTTGAGTGAGATTTGAGTGAGATTTTATTATGTGGTGTAATGTGTACTGTAAAAAAGGAGAGCCGCACGCGTTTTCCCATATTGACATGAAATTACATGTGGACCAACATGTGGGTCTAAGTTCTTGAAAAAAAATTGTTAAAATTAAAGTAGTAACCCAACACAAAAAGCCACAAAAAGCCAACCTATTACTCAGTAAAACTATGCAACATTTTAGACGAGGGGTAAAACAAACGTGCGTGCATTGTCAGGATATTGTGTGAAACTGTTATACCCGTCTTGTTGACCTAACCCGATACTCTCCAGTACATGTGGCTGTGTGTACCTTTTTCCACACGATTCTGCACAAAACACTCTATAGGACGACTCACATTGCACACCCACGCATCTGTTTCTTCGGATTTCACACGAACAAAAACGTCATCTCACCTCACTGAACCCCATCTGTCACCTTTCATTTGCAGCTCGACCTGTTATTGTTCCACCCCAGGTTAACTGCTGTTCTGTCCACCCTGAGAACTGAACTCTACAGAACTCTACAGCGCAACAAACTCTGAGTCCTCACCCCATCTGGCTTTGATTTGCCTGCATAAGCCTCCAGCCTTGGCCTAACCATACAGTAAGCAGCAGCCTTGCTCACAACACACAGCACAGAGCACCGGAGCGCATGGAGTCGGATCAGTTAAGCGTAAGCTTCTTGAACATTTCTAGATTAGCCACTTAATGTTGACATCTAGTCAAGGGATTAGTTTGGGGAGGGGTCCCCACTCTCTCCACCCCTCCGCCAAGCCACAAGTCTTGACCATGACAACCCTTCTGTCCCGTCTCCCGGACTTGGAGCAGCGCTAAATGGTTGTTCTGTTTCTCCAAAACTGACATTTAATCCACTTGATCTGGGCTGGGCCTCCTCCTCTCGGTTGAATAGAGGTGTGTTTGGGATGAGCTAAAAAAGCCTCAGGCTTGAGCTCTCTCTACTGGATGGTAACCGGAGACAAAGAAGGGAGAAGAACAGGGAGGAGAGGAGAAAAAGAACATAGGAACATAAAGAGAGAAGAGAAGGGAGAGAAGATAAGTTAGGGTAAACATAAGAGGATACCTATTTTTAATAGTCAGCACCAGCTCCATGGAGATGAGTGTGGGGATGCCTCACTGGGGACAGAACCTCCTCGATTGAAACCTGGCAAGTCCCAATCACAAACCAGCGGGATTTTGCTATCGAGAGGAAGGTCCCCAATCAACGTTAAACACCTCCTCAGTGTGAGGTCATACATAGGCACTAGGAAAAGATGTGACAGATGTCATGATGTTCTGCTGCCGTCGCTTTCAAACATCTGCCTGTCTGCCGCGAGTACAGTGGAAAAGAACAACAGTAAGGAAAGTACAGAAAACAACAAAAGTGAGGAAAGTCTTGAGTCCTTTAGTGGAAAACTGTGGAAAACTCCAAACTATAAAGCTGATTGAGAGTTCTCATATTCCTGTGTGGCGATGGAGAACCAAAACAAAAGACAAGGCCCTCCCACTTAAAGTTCTAATCTTACCAGAACAATGGGTCCACCTGCAATATAGAGCCCCGTCTGGACCACGAGTGCCTGCCATCACAAACGGCTTGGTTACTCTGCAACCTAACATGACAATGTGCCTAAAAATGGGAAAAGCAAACATGTTTCGACACAGAGGGATAGCAACAGCAGGATGGGGATTATGAGTCAAAAGTTTATTTAAGAATATGGAATGATTGATGAGAAAGCTGTCACACGTGAGGTCTGGGATCATGCCCCTGCACATCAACTAAGAAAGCCTCCCCATTTGACACAGCACAAAGCCCCATATCTCAACTTTACCAACCAGGAATTTGGAGTAAAACCCGCTTATTAAATGTTATTTCATGTCGGGCACAGACTGAGTATGAAAATGTGTTGTACGCATGCTGTGCATATAGGGGGAGGGTGTATGTGTGTGTTTTGAGCACTGTGAGATAGCCTTTGCAAGGTATTTCAGCAACATGTATTACAAGAGCTCCAAAAATGTTCATGTGAATACATGGCTTGAAAGTAATGCCGAAACAATGCCATGTAAGAATTTTCTGGTATGGAACAGCTAAGAAGACGAACATAGGAATACCAGAAAATACATATTTATCTCCTAGGGTATTGTCATAAACTTGGACTAGACTGCAGAGTACTTTCCATTAGCTCTCAGGGCATACAACACAGGTCCCAATATCATTCCACTGTGATAGTATATAACTTTCCCTGACATTTAAAAGGTTGTTTTCATAATTCATCACCATAACGAACCATTTTCCCTGCATGCTCCATATAGTCGCAGGGAGTTCCATTGCCCGTAGGCACACTTTTCTACATGTGAAGGAATGAGGGAGGGCTTACAATACCAAAGATATTTTCATTCCTGTAATAAATTTTTTCACATTGTCATGCAACTGGAAGAGCATTTCCGTGCCTGTTGAACATGACTTCTCTTTTACTCATTTCTCAGACAACTGATCAGGTTTCCTGGTGTTTAGCTTTTGGCTAGTGTTTCTACACGCCATTGTCTATTCCCACCTTTTATCTGGAGTATACAAAAGGCAGACAAAGAGGTAGGCTATCTCCCTCCGGTAGCTTTGTTAGCTGAAATAGGTTAGGGACCACTCACCTCAGGGCTGGTGTCTTAATAACGCTGAACATCGGACACTTTCATTGATTGTTCTGTTCTGACTGAATACACACACCCACACACACATAAACACTGAAAAACACACTAACATAGAGTGAGAGAGAAATATACAGTTTCATAGACCATGCAAGTAAGCCTCTTATTGAATACCTTATATCATAAAGTTTTATTCAATCGCTTTGGTGGTATTGTTACAAGTATGTGGTGCATTTTCTAAACTCTTAGTACAAAACTCCAAACTGGTAACACTTGTAATGCAGAAAGTATTATACTCAAAACCTTTTATTTTGTTTTAATTATGTTTGAAGACATCTTTCACCAGACAACTGTATATCCAAATATAAGTTTCCTGTGAAATACCATGTGAACATTAATTGAATCACCAAAACACAACATAATGACCAAAGGTATGTGGACACCTGCTCATCGAACATTTCATTCCAAACTCCTTGACATTAATATGGATTGGGACTGTATGTAACTAAGGTATTTCTGTTTTTTATTTTTAATAAATGTGCAAACATTTCTAGAAAGCTGTTTTCACTTTTTTATTATGTGCTATTGCGTGTAGATTGAGGAGGATTTTTTATTTATTTAATCCATTTTAGAATAAGGCTGTAACGTAACAAAATGTGGAAAAGGTCTAGGGGTCTTAATACTTTCTGAATGCACTGTATAGTGTATCTTCTCAATTTAGTTGTTTTAACAACCAGTTAACAAAATAGCAAAAAATGCAAGATACATCCTTTATGGAACAACCGCATGATTTTACAAGTGGAAAATCACATTATTTCACGTGTTTTGCACGTGTAACCATGTGGTTTTGGAACACTTCACATGTGATGATATTTCACATTAAGTTTCAGATGTGGATTTACACATGTGAAAACATAACCTTTGTTTGTATGTTTGTTTTTACAGTAATTATTATTCAATATTTCCTTACCTTGGATTTCAACTGACAACCTCTTGGTTTACGCCATTCAGATCTTACTGCTACTCCACCATGTCTGTTTCTTTAACTGATTTCACCAGTATTCCTACACTTTGGACCTCAAAGTGAATTTCAACTCTGCTAAAAATACACTCAAGAAAAGTGATTATATTTATCATAGTGATTCAGGAGTAAGATTAAAACAAAATAATATACTCCAGCATTAGACAACTATACAGAAAACCCTCAAATTGCTGAAATAAGTCAATTAAATCAATGATGAGAGAATAGTCAGAGTAGCTGACTAAAATAGCAGTGTGGGCCTCCCGAGTGGCGCAGTGGCCTAAGGCACTGCATTGCAGTCCTAGCTGTGCTGTTAGAGATCCAGGTTTGAGATTGTGTCACAGCCAGGAGACCCATGGGGTGATGCACAATTGGGTTAGGGGAGGGTTTGGCTAGCCAAGATGTCTGTGTCCCATCATGCTTGAGCGACTCCTGTGGCAGGCCAAGCACATGCTAGGTGTACAGTGTTTCCTCTGATACATTGGTGAATCTGGGAGCAGACATTGTGTCAAGAAGCAGTGTGGCTCGGCTGGGTTGTGTTTTGGAGGATGCACAGCTCTCGACCTTCGCCTCTCCCAAGTCCATACAGGACTTGCAGTGATGGGACAAGACTGTAACTACCAATTGGAGAGAGAAATGGGTAATAAATATATATATATATAATACAAAATCTAGCAGTCCAGATGGCCCTCTTTTGCTTCGTGTAGAGATTATATTATAGGTTATGAATCGTTAGGGAATACTAGTCTTTGTGGCTCATCAGAAAGATTAGTGTACTTCTAATCCAGAGGTTGCAGGTTCAAATCCCAGATGGGTTAAAAATGTGATCATGTGAAGTGTTTCAAGAAAAAAAATCACACTTGAAATGTCTCGTGAAAAATTTCAAAAACACATGTTTTCACATCTGAATGATCAATTCATCTGAATTGTAGTGTTCCAAAAACATGATGTCATGTGAAATGTTCCAAAAACACATCATTTGAAATTATTTTCCACATTGGCAATCATTTGGTTCAACATGTGATAACATTTAAACTACTTTGTTAGCCAATGCTGTTAAGTTTGTGGTAAATTTAAGAGTCATTATTCGGTACATATCTAAAGTAATAAGATACTGTGTTAGTGTTTCGCTATATATTTACTGTCAATCGCAATGTAGCTGCGAACATGGCATGCCTCACTTGCAATTGCATTCAGGGCCTCAGATTAAGCATTATCCGGCAAAATCAGACACCTGCGTAGCGGAAATGCATCTGTGTTGGAGCTGTCAAATCGACGAACAGCCACTCTTGCGATCATTGTTACGAAGCCACATCCTCCCAGCTCATGTTAGAAGTTCAGGACTAGAAGGTGTAGGCTATATAAACACAATTACTCAAATGAAAAAAATGAAGGCTGCATGGGATGTCTGAAATGTGACTCTGTGCAGCCAATGGCAATGGCAGATTGAGGTATAATGCCAGGAGCCACTTGTGGCTTTGATAGCGCTAAATCAGTTCCACCTCTGACACTGTCAAAGCAATCACTACATCGATATACTCCCAACCAAGAGGTTGTAAGTTCAACTTTCCAAATAGTTTATGAATACTCTATCTCAAGTGTTGACGTTGAGACTGGTGTTTTGCGGGTACTATTTAATGAAGTTGCCAGTTGAGAACTTGTGAGGTGTCTGTTTCTCAAACGAGACACTCTAATGTACTTGTCCTCTTACTCAGTTGTGCACCGGGGCCTCCCACTCCCCTTTCTATTCTGGTTAGCGCCAGATTGCACTGTTCTGTGAAGGGAGTAATACACAGAGATGCACGAGATCTTCAGTTTCTTGGCAATTTCTCGCATGGCATAGCCTTAATTTCTCAGAACAAGAAAAGACTTAAGAAATATATTTGTTTCTGGCCATTTTGAGACTGTAATCGAATGCGCACATGCTGATGCTCCAGATACTCAACCTGTCTAAAGAAGGCCAGTTTTATTGCTTCTTTAATCAGGACAACAGTTTTCAGTTGTGCTAACATAATTGTAAATGCTTTTCTAATGATCAATTAGCCTTTTAAAATTATAAACTTGGATTAGCTAACACAATGTGCCATTGGAACTGAGGAGTGATGGTTGCTGATAATGGGCCTCTGTATGTCTACGTAGATATTCCATTTAAAAAATCTGCCATTTCCAGCTACAATAGCCATTTACAACATTAACAATGTCTACACTGTATTTCTGATCAATTTGATGTTATTTTAATTGATTAAAAAAAAGTATTTCTTTCAGAAACAAAGACATTTCTAAGTGACCCCAAACTTTTGAACGGTAGTGTATATTTAAAGTACAAAGCTTCCTCAATTACCTTGTACTCGGTACTCCCTGTATATAGCTCTGTTATTTTACACTCCCTATTTTATGAATTCTTCACTGTGTATTTATTCATTTTGTCACCATTTCTTATTTTATTTTGTATATTATCTTTAACTCATTGTTAGAAAGCACCCGTCAGTTAGCAATTCACTGTTAGTCTACACCTGTTGTCTACGGGCATGTGACAAATAAAACATGATTTAATTTGATGTGTTACATACAGTACATCTCTGATCTTGTCCAAAAAAACTTACTCTGAAGTTTAATCATAATAGCAATCCTCATACTATTACATTACAGGATATACATTTTTTGACACTGAATGTTATCAGCTCTTCAACCAACACCTAATATTAGATTAAGGGAACATGAGTGGAAAAATAACACAAAAAAACATGTGTACTTATTTCGTCAAAAAAATGTAAGCAAAGTTATGTAACACCCATTGTCCCTGTTTGAAAAACAAATTTCCCTCTTACATTCAATAACTGGTTGTGCCACCTTTAGTTGCAAAGACTGCAACCAAACACTTCCTGTAGTTGTTGATCAGTCTCTTACATCACTGTGGAGGAATTTTGGCCCATGCAGAACTGCTTTAACTCAGTGACATTTGTGAGTGTTTGAGCATGAACTGCTCATTTCAGGTCCTGCCACTACATCTCAACCGCGTTTAGGTCTGGACTTTGACTAGGCCATTCCAAAACTTTACTTTTGTTGTTTTCCAGTCATTCTGATGTAGACTTGCTTGTTTGTTTTGGATCATTGTCATGCTGCATGACTCAGCTGCAATTCAGCTTCAGCTCATGTACAGATGGGATGTCTTCCTGACATTTTCCTGTAGAATTCTCTGATACAGACCAGAATTCATGGTTCCTTCTATGATGACAAGTCCTCCTTGTCCTGAGGCAGTAAAGCATCCCCAAACCATCACAATACTACCCCCAATGCTTGACCACCATTCTTGGTTTAGCAAGCTGAATCCACAAGTGTCCTACATGTAAGTCGAAACGCATGAGACGCCCAACTGAAGTGTGTCCTTTGTGTGGACCCCAACACAAAGGAATCTCATCCTACCAGTGTTAGCATTCCCAAGTCACCCTATCCAAGTGGCCCCCCAGCAACTTTATATGACCCATCTCTGGCAGCGGCATGAGAATTCAAGGGAATAGATGTTTACCAACTCTGGTTTCAGATACACAGGAATGGTGAGGCCCCCGGTTCATGTTACCCTCTCATGTCACCAGAATGCTAATCTGCTAGCACAGCTTCATAAGACGTGCAGTGTGTGACACGGACACCAGGCCAAGCATGAGCGCTCCTCAATGCAATGTTTTCCCAGGTGTCATTTTCTCATTCTTTCTAATATTATTGAGCAGGGGGGTCGGGAGCGCTTAGAGTTTAGACTTTTGGCATATACTGTAGCTATGTAGATACTAGATACTGACTATAGGCCTATATATATGACCTCTTCTGGGTTAGTTGGCCTGCATCCATTGAATGCGTGGTTTTGAAGAAAAAAAATGTAATTAAGTTACAGTTGAAGAAGACTGAAGATGCTTTGATTCAGTGGATGTTTTGATTTGGAAAATGTCTTACTCAGCGAGGAGTCTGAGCCTTAGTGTTCAAGGACAATCTCTCCATTGGCCAAGTTCACAATGAAGTCTTCACACACAAGGAGTAAGTCGCTTACAAAGATCATTGAAGCAAGGCTGATGGTTGACAAACTAATCCAAGAGAGTGTCTTCTGTCTTCCACAGGCTTGTGTGCCAGCATTTGACACAGCAATGTGGACATCTCTCTTGCATGGCAAGTGCACAGAATTGCTAGCTTGCGAGAACAGAATGCAGAGAGCATGAAAATTGCCCTGACTTATCACGAGACAGGCGGTAGTTGGTGAGGGGAAAGCAGGCAAGCAAAGAGCCAGTGATCCGAACTTGATAGTTCATTTGAATTGTGGTCACAAGAGCCCTAGTGTCTCCATATCAAACTGAAGCTATAGATGCTGCCATGGGATGAAAAAACAAACAGCCATGATGAATGGTTAATAGGTAAGCATAATAAGTTACTAATTGTTTTGGGAAAATGCAGCACTAGGAGAGCAATGACATTGAACCGTCAGTACTTTCATTGTATTTTCACAAGCTTTTGGCAAGAGGACCCGCACATCTTCAAGAACACATAAATATCAATGGCCACATACCAGCGTTGGCCAAGTTACTGTCTCTCTGACAACTTATGCAGTGTGTTGTAAACACATTGAGAGGATCACGCTCCTCATACAGTTTCTAGGAACCATCTCCAGTCATTGCATGAGCTTTCCTGGTCCAAAGCCTGAAGGACTAGTTCCAAAATGTGATATTGACATGTGTTCTGGAAGATAGTCAGGTTAGCAAGATGGAGACCCAGTGCTCTTGTCAATAAATTAATTCCAGTATCATCTACAAAGAATAGAGTTAGAAAGAAAATATAACGTATTTTCTTCAGTAAGTCAAAGATTCCATGCAATCGAGTGTTCACACTTATGACCAGTGGTGTAAAGTACTTCACTAAAAAATACTTTAAAATACGTCTTTAAGTAGTTTTTGGGGATATCTGTGCTTTACTTTACTACTTATATTTTTGACAACTTTTAATTTTACTTCACTACATTCCGTAACATAATTATCTACATTTTACTCCACACATTTTTCCTAACACCCAAAAATACTCGTTACATTTTGAATGCTTAGCAGGAAAGGAAAATAGTCCCCAGTCATTCCTACAGCCTCTGATCTGGAGGACTCACTAAACACAAATGTTTTGTTTGTAATTGATGTCTGAGTGTTGGAGTGTTTCCCTGGCTATCCGTAAATAAAATAAAAAACAAGAAAATTGTGCCGTTTGGTTTGCTTAAAATAAACTATTTGAAATGATTTATACTTGTACTTTTACTTTTGACACTTATATTTTAAACCAAATACTTTTAGACTTTTACTCAAGTAGTATTTCACTTGGTGACTTTCACTTTTACTTTGTGTCATTTTCTGTTAAGGTATCTTTACTTTACTTTCACTAAAGTATGACACTTGGGTACTTTTTTCCACCAGCGCATATGACGTCCATGAGCAGATAATGTTGGTTAGTTTGCATAGTCATTTAACTTTCTTTTGTTCTGTTTTTCTTTGTGTTTTATGATTTAATGGGCCAGCGTTCCTTGGCTGGGATGTGTTATTTTAAGCCAGCCTTTTTTGTGTTTTACCCCACCTCCCTGTTAAACTGTGTGCTTTTTATTTTCCGTTTGTGCTTGCTGAACATGTGGGTTAATTTGTGCATCATTTTGCGATCGTTTTAACTGGGCACGATGGTATTACTAAAATTACTCCGATTTTTTAACATTTGCATCTCTCTTACGACTTCTCAGATCATGTCATTCAATTGTTTTATATCTGTTTATGCAATAATGCTTTGTTCTGGTCCCCCACGGGCCAATCAGGGAAGACTACAACACTATATGACTGAAAATGTGTAGGCTACATCCCAGTCAGCAAATACAGCATATTGATCAATCATTAGTACATTATCTTCTCATGAACCATCCGTTACTATGAGCTATTCTTACTTTGATCAGTTGTCATAAAAATCCCCAAGGTGTTTGATAAGTGTTCACTCGATTGATCCACATCTAATCTTCTCAGAGAGGACAGTAGCCAGAGGGAACATCCTCCTTCCATCCACCACTAAAACTAACAACGTTCAAACCCTCCTGTCGTAAAATATATAGTAACACAACATTCTCACCTGTTTATCATTGAATATCTTTTCTGATCTGAGGACCATGTGGTGTACGTGTGTGTGCACTCGTGCATCAGAGTCCATTCTCATTGGGAATAGCAGAGAGAATACTGTGACGACCCTCCCACTCTGTCTGCCGTATTATTTCTCTTTGCTCTTGTTTTCCTTAGTAGGATGTCGGCTGGCGGAGCTGGGAGGGTTGTCATGCACCTCTTCCCCATTCATCGAGGAGACTCTCTCCATGCAGACACACAGATAGAGTTTGGTTGTGGCATTTTGTTTGTTTGTTTGCACCTTTCAACACCCCTCATTATCAAATGTATGTACCCAAACACTCACTTACACTACTGATTACTGACTACACACACCATTGTTAATTGTATTTAGTTTACTTTAGTTAAGGAACAACAAAATATATTTCTCCACGTTGTCTCCCTTTTTTGTTCTGAACTTCGAGCTAGTTCATGACAATACCAAGACCTTTGCACATAAATAACCTGAAGCATTGAAAAATAACTATTCCAACCAAAGGGCAACTTTGAGTGATTACATGCATCATTCAATTTGTATATTTGCTTTAAGAGCGAGTAACTTAGATAATAACAAAAAAAATGTTTCATAAAACTGGTTTAAAAGCGAGTCAATTTAGCCCATGACAGAACACTTTCAGTGTTTAATTTTTGTGGTTCATGGGGTGGCCAGTCTTTATCCTTAGTCATGTACA
This sequence comes from Oncorhynchus gorbuscha, assembly GCF_021184085.1. NCBI lineage: Eukaryota > Metazoa > Chordata > Actinopteri > Salmoniformes > Salmonidae > Oncorhynchus > Oncorhynchus gorbuscha. Next base: position 82,945,301 of record NC_060173.1, read on the forward strand.
TCAATGGAAATGTAAGACCCCTCAGCAACCCCCCCAGAAGTCTTTAAAGAATATAAAGACTGCTGGAGTGGTTGAGCAGGGGCAATTTCTAGGCCTTCTTGCGATGGGTAAATTGTGGCTGTTGTGTGAATTTCCCATTAAGTGAATGTGACTTGGAGGCCATAGGGAATATGATACGGAAGAGTGAGTCATCAATTTCTTCTATTAACATGAAAAAATTGACCAATCTGTTTTCAGATTCCATATGACACAAGATCAACAGGGAGAAAAATGTAAAATCAAATCAAATGTATTTATATAGCCCTTCTTACATCAGCTGATATCTCAAAGTGCTGTACAGAAACCCAGCCTAAAACCCCAAACAGCAAGAAATGCAGGTGTAGAAGCACGGTGGCTAGGAAAAACTCCCCCTAGGAAGAAACCTAGAGAGGAACCAGGCTACGAGGGGTGGCCAGTCCTCTTCTGGCTGTGCTGGGTGGAGATTATAATAGAAGATAGAAAAGATGTTCAAATGTTCATAAATGACCAGCATGGTCAAATAATAATAATCACAGTGGTTGTAGAGGGTGCAACAGGTCAGCACATCAGGAGTAAATGTTAGTTGGCTTTTCATAGCCGATCATTCAGAGTATCTCTACCGCTCCTGCTGTCTAGAGAGTTGAAAACAGCAGTTCTGGGACAAGGTAGCACGTCCGGTGAACAAGTCAGGGTTCCGCAGCCGCATGCAGAACAGTTGAAACTGGAGTAGCAGCATGGCCAGGTGGACTGGGGACAGCAAGGAGTCATCATGAAAGGTAGTCCTGAGGCATGGTACTGGGCTAAGGTCCTCCAAGAGAGAGAACGAGAGAATTAGAGAGAGCATACTTGAATTCACACAGGACGCCGGATAAGTCTGTTACATACTCCAGATATAACAGACTGACCCTAGCCCCCCGACACATAAACTACTACAGCATAAATACTGGAGGCTGACGCAGGAGGGGTCAGGAGACACTGTGGCCCCATCTGATGATACCCCCGGACAGGGCCAAACAGGCAGGATATAACCCCACCCACTTAACTTTTTATGGCTGCAGGGGCAGTATTGAGTAGCTTGGATGAAAAGGCGCCCATTGTAAACGGCCAGCTCCTCAGTCTCAGTTGCTAATATATGCATATTATTATTAGTATTGGATAGAAAACACTCTAAAGTTTCCAAAACTGTCAAAATATTGCCTGTGAGTATAACAGAACTGATATTGCAGGCGAAACCCTGAGGAAAATCTAAACAGGAAGTGGCTTCTATTTTGAAAACTCCATGTTCCATAGCCTCCCTTTGCTGGATTTAAAGGGATATGAACCAGATTCCTTTTCCTATCGCTGTCTCAAGGTGTCAACAGTCTTCAGACATAGTTTCAGGCTTTTATTTTGAAAAATGAGCCAGAACGATAACATCGCGTCAAGTGGTCACATGAGTTTTGCTCACGCAACAGAGTTTGGATAGGTATTGCTTTTCCCTCTCCTACTGTGAAAGACATTTGCGGTTGATATATTATCGATTATATATTTTCCAAACAACCTGAGGATTGATTATAAAATACGTTTGACTTATTTCTGTGGACATTATGTAAAATATTTGGAATTTTCGTCTGCGTTGACGTGACCACTCTTTCCTGTGGATTTCTGAACATAACGCGACAAACAAACGGAGGTATTTCGGACATAAAAATAATCTTTATGGAACAAAAGGAACATTTGTTGTGTAACTGGGAGTCTCATGAGTGATAACATCCGAAGATCATCAAAGGTAAACAATTAATTTGATTGCTTTTCTGATTTTCGTGACCAAGCTACCTGATGCTAAGTGGAATTAATGTTTTGTCTTGCGATCGATATACTTACACAAATGCTTGGATTTCTTTCGCTGTAAAGCATAATTTCAAAATCTGACACGACAGGTGGATTAACAAAAGGCTAAAATGTGTTTTCCTATATTGCACTTTTGATTTCTGGTCCTTCTGTAGCTCAGTTGGTAGAGCATGGCGCTTGTAACGCCAGGGTAGTGGGTTCGATCCCCGGGACCACCCATACGTAGAATGTATGCACACATGACTTTAAGTCGCTTTGGATAAAAGCGTCTGCTAAATGGCATATATTATTATTATTATTATTATATTATTTCATAAATATGAATATTTTTTGTAATATTTATTGAATGTAGCGCTATGCTATTCAGCAGTTGTTGATGACACTTATCCCGTTAGTCGGATTGCAGCCATAACAAGTTAATACCTAATGCATAAAATATGTTAACCCCCTAGCGTAGATTCCCACGTAGGAAAGAGAATTAGTATGTAATTCAATGTGTTTCTATGGGCTAATAGCAGCAAGGCCGAATTCAATGTTTCATCAAATTATATTTTTGTATTTTTTGGAGATACCTACAGGGGTCCTAAAATTCTAAATCAAATGGCTAAATGATCCTGGGTATGACCATCTTAAAACAATTCCATATGTTAGCTTGGGCCCTTTCAGCTTTGCATTTAGCACAGTTAGCCTGTATTTCCATCAGAAAACTGTCCCTGCTACATAGTAATTGAAGAGTGCTGATAATTCAATCACAACTAATGTCGCAAAGCTATTTCAACTCTACCTCTCCGCCAACTAGGTCAATGCATTTGTCGCACACTTCTACACTGCTTCCGATACTTTAATATCTCCTAAGCCTGACACTGCAGAACCAGGGGTTGGGAATTTCCACTCCAAGATTGTTATGGGCCAGTGGAAAATCCCAGTGGACATACTGGGACCATCTTAAATGACATGCATTAAAATGAAAGCATGTGCATGCGTGTGTGTAAACATATTTGTGTAGGTGCGTGTTTTGGGGGTTAGGGGTCGTTACAGTACTCAGATTACATTCTAAAGGGTCTGTCACATATCACTGTACACGTTATAGCTTACCGTTTCACACAATACATGGTATTTTGTCACCAAAGGTATATTTTTGTAGTCTGTGGAAAAAACAACACCTCTCTCCATTTCATGTTGCAACAACACTAAATCCAAAAATAGAGGATCATGATTTACAGTGCCACGTTTCTACGCTAACTAAAGTGACTCAAGGCCCTGTTAGATGCTAATGCTAGCTTACCAGTTGAAGTTATTCTGGTAAAGTGAGCTGCCTGGTGATTTATTACCCATGAGCCCTTGGTGAGCCCCATGTCAGAGGAGTGTCCAGAGCTGAAGCTGACTCACCCAGAACACTCATCCACACAGGCAGGTGCACAATTGGTTTGCTGGAAGAGGGTGAGGGTATGAGGCAGGTTTATTAACCCAACAGGCATCAGGTCAATTGAAAGCTGATCAATGACATGGCTGAGTGGAGTCATAACCATGGCTTTGTCCATTTTAGGTCAGCCTCAGCCCTTGAGCAAATCATCAAGCCTCAAGGGTGAGACTGAGGGATTCCTAAAATGTACACCATAAGCTGCTACCATCAGAACATGGCATTTCAGATGGCAGCATTCAGAGGCGCATGGGGAGATAGTATCTTTGATATTGTCAAAACTGTGAATAAATGTAGAAGCCTGACAACATAGTTTAAATTGAGTCTTTAAAATCAAAATATCAATATATCCCCAAGTAACTGGGAGAGAGTGAGTGGTCAGTTACACATAACATCAAACTAATCTGTGAGTAAAGCGATGCTGAGACGAACCCAACAAACCATGGCTTCCCGTAACCTCTTAGAACTACCCCTCTACTTTTTTCAATTTCCGTCTGAAGACATACCCAAATCTAACTGACTGTAGCTCAGGCACAGAACCAAGGATATGCATATTCTTAGTACCATTTGAAAGAAAACACTCTGAAGTCTGTGTAAATGTGAATTTATTGTAGGAGATATTTTAACACAATAGATCTGGTTTAGATAATGCAATGAAAAAAAACATAAGTTTTTTCTTTTTATTGTTGTCATTGTTAAAATGAACAAGATAAAACAAACATTCAGATAGGATGATGGTGACAATTTCAGTGAAAAACATAAGAGGGCAACAGTACTTGTGCAAAGTTTCAGAATGATAACTTCAAAATGAGTGTGCTTACATGACATTTATCATGACCCAGGTGTCCCACACAAGTAGCCCAAATGTACCCAAGTGGCCAAATTGGTGAAGGTATACATTTTGAAACAAATAACTATCTACAAAATGCCAAAATGATATTCTAACACACCCCACCCCAAAAAATGGAGAAAGAAATATGGAGAAAAAAAAATATGAAGAAAAACATATATACATTTACAAAATAACATGGGTAACTATTTACACACTTTCAATATTTGGAAGACCCTCAGTCCTCTATCAAACCAAATGTATTTATATAGTCCTTCTTACATCAGCTAATATCGCAAAGTGCTGTACAGAAACCCAGCCTAAAACCCCAACAGCAAGCAATGCAGGTGTAGAAGCACGGTGGCTAGGAAAAACTCCCTAGAAAGGCCAAAACCTAGGGAGAAACCTAGAGAGGAACCAGGCTGTGAGTGGTGGCCAGTCCTCTTCTGGCTGTGCCGGGTGGAGATTATAACAGAACATGGCCGAGATTTTCAAATGTTCATAGATGACCAGCAGGGTCAAATAATAATAATCACAATAGTTGTAGAGGATGCAACAGGACAGCACCTCAAGAGTAAATATGAACAGTTTAGGGTTCCATAGACGCAGGCAGAACAGTTGAAACTGGAACAGTAGCAAGGCCAGGTGGACTGGGGACAGCAAGTAGTCATCATGCCAGGTAGTCCTGACGCATGGTCCTAGGGCTCAGGTCCTCCGAGAGAGAGAAAAAGTAATAATTAGAGAGAGCATACTTAAATTCACACAGGACACTGGATAAGACAGAAGTAGTCCTCCAGATATAACAAAATGACCCTAGCCCCCCCCCCCCCGACACATAAACTACTGCAGCATAAATACTGGAGGCTGAAACAGGAGGGGTCAGGAGACACTGTGGCCCCATCCGATGAGATCCCCGGGTTGGGGTGGGGCAGCAGAAACACGCATCTCACATTTGTGGAGAGATTGAAGCAACATCTCAAGACATCAGTCAGGAAGTTAAAGCTTGGTCACAAATGGGTCTCCAAATGTACAATGACCCGAAGCATACTTCCAAAGTTGTGTCAAAATGGCTCAAGGACAACAAAGTCAAGGTATTGGAGTGTCCATCAAGAAGCCCTGACCACAATCCTATAGAAAATGTGTGGGCAGAACTGAAAAAGCGTGTTCGAGCAAGGAGGCTTACAAACCTGACTTAGTTACACCACCTATGTCAGGAGGAATGGGCCAAAATTCACCCAACTTATTGTGGGAAGGTTGTGGAAGGCTACCCGAAACGTTTGACCCAAGTTAAATAATTTAAAGGCAATGCTACCAAATACTAATTGAATGTATGTAAGCTTCTGACCCACTGGGAATGTGATGAAAGAAATAAAAGCTGAAATTAATCACTCTCTCTACTATTATTCTGACATTTCATTTTTTTTAAATAAAGTGGTGATCCTAACTGACCTAAGACAGGGAATTTTTACTTGGATTAAATGTCAGCAATTTTGAAAAACTGAGTCTAAATGTATTTGGCGAAGGTGTACGCAAACTTCCGACTTCAACTGTATATACTAGGCGTTGTCAGAGGACAGCACAACAAATTGTCAAAGACTCCAGTCACCCAAGTCATAGAATGTTCTCTCTGCTACCGCATGGCAAGTTGACCCAGAGCTCCTTTGACTTTGAATTTGTTTGTGTTTTATAGTGAATGGCATTCTGGGATTAGGGAATTTTACCTTGTTAAACATAAACCTAAGCTTAGCTGACACGCATCTCTATTCTAAATACTTTTACATTTCTCCAATGTGTTAACCAGAGATGTGGTATATTCTAAACAATGTCGCTAACTTATGTTTCATTGTCAGCGCAACCTGTTATTTAGACTGGTTTGTGGAATGAATTTGGCCGTGGATATGTTCCGCGTGATGCTTGCAGTGGCAGTTTTAGCATTTCAATCTTGGTGGGTCAAACTCAACATATTTTTTGGGGATGCATACCATCAAAGCCACTACACAATACTAAACAATACATTAATTGCACTATAACGGTGACAAACGGTTCCCACAAACTGTTAGGGCCTACATAAAGCTGTCCCAGCACCAGAGCTTTCCTTTTAGCACCATGGAGTGAATCCTTACCACCGCTAAACCTGGCTGTCAGCGGAGCCTTGTCAGGCAGCAAAACAGTTCATTTAGCCTAATTTGCTGTCTTTTTAAAAACCCTAGCTGATATGGCTGACAAACTTAAACAAAGTTGGTTACTACTGACTCCTAAGTCAAAAAGAACCGTATTCTCCTTCAATAATAACAAACGCCAAAATGAGTTTTGACTTTTGAACCATACACAAGCAATATTACATTTATGTTCAGTAAATTCACATAGTTTATTCTTATATCATGAACTCTAAGCTGTAAGTATAAGCAAGTGCAAGCAAACGAGCTGCAACGAGGTAAGCCTATTCATTCTGCACTTTCAAAATGGACACCGACAGACATTCAGATAGATGTTAGTTCAGATAAATTCAGCGAGATGCTGAAGCCTTAACTTTACTGTTTTTAAGTCACCGCACAGAGAGAGACATTCAGTTAGCCTACTAGTTGAAGGATTTTATTAGGCCTATGTAAAAAGCCCGAAGACCCACACAGGTTGCCCGCATCCCCCCAGACTCCTGCGTGGCCCTCCAGACGAGCGCAGGTTGCCACAAAGCGGCGGTACCTCCGGTTTAGTGAACATAATCCTGTTGCTGATATTGTGGTTTCAACATTTTGTTGGTTTAAACGCTTCATATGACTTCTGGTTGTAATTTTCAGTGCAAATAGTTAGTGAAAGACTGCCAATTTTCGGTTTTGAATTCCTAAGGTCGTTTATATTGCAGTTTGTTTCCGTAGCCTAAAGAGGCACGAGAGATCACAAAGGTGGCTAATGTTAGCGACTAGCTCGCGACACAAACGAGTTCCATCTCCGTACGTACCTTCGAGAGGTCGTGTGCTTACACGGGACTACTCGCATCGTGTCTACACACTCATCTCATATGTATATACTGTACTCGATACCATCTACTGTATGCTGCTCTGTACCATCACTCATTCATATATCCTTATGTACATGTTCCTTATCCCCTTACACTGTGTATAAGACAGTAGTTTTGGAATTGTTAGTTAGATTACTTGTTGGTTATCACTGCATTGTCGGAACTAGAAGCACAAGCATTTCGCTACACTCGCATTAACATCTGCTAACCATGTGTATGTGACAAATAAAATTTGATTTGATTTGATTTTAAGCAGCAGAACACACATTCGTAACGGGGAACCAATTACTATTTGCCTAGTTAGTTGGCGATCTTGCTGGACAGGCCAGCTTCCTTGTATCAAATAACAAATGGGCTAGTGTTAGCTAACGCTGACTGGGCTGGTTTAATATTGTCGCACAAGTAAGGAAATTAAAACGTTCATTTAATTTAGTAGTTTGTTCTTTTAGATTATCAGTATGATGGCATTTTAATGAAAATGGACTAAGTTAACAATCAAGGAAGATAACTTTAGCTATTATTTGTATGTATCAATAACATTTTAGTTTGATTTGAGTCGCTGAGAGCCAACGAAAAAAGACTGGATTTGGGTAATCAATGTAGTCTAAAAAGGAAGGAAAATACAATGATGAGGATCCACATTTAAATACAATATACCAAAACATGCATTGTGCAAACAAAACAAACCTCACAATATCAATTGGAATTACATGGGTCGATTACAGAAGTTTTTGTAGAAAACAAATATTTTAATGGAAAGAGACTTTCACTGGCAAACATGGTTACAGACCCAACAACATTATCAAGTATCTCCTCCTCATCAGGAAAGTACATGAGCTATTTTAATACACAAAGTAAGAAAAACAATGAAATCATTCCAACATTGCCTAAAATGATTGTGGAAGGACCACCAGAGGGAAGGCTGGGCTCATGGATAGTAGCCCAACAAGGAATGGGAGACAAGGTAACCAGAGGCAATTAAGCACAGCTGACAGTACTAATGACATACTCTCCTTCCCCTATAAGAGAGAGAATGGAACCAGCAGTGAGAAGGGGGAAACTATCTCTGGAAGATGGCCACCGAGAGAGAGGAGCTATCCAGGAAGAACCACTAAGACGATGACAATCCCGTGACTTTTTTGTTGTAGTTTAAAGATAATCCTATTGTGTTCCTGTTTCATCTGGAGAAGAAGATGTATGTTTTTTCTTTGGAAGATTTTCATTGATTATGTTGGAGTGTTTGTGTTGACCAAATGACCTCAATAGAGAACTGTGTTCAATCAAGAAAACCTACTCCTGACTCGTTTATTCCACCTTCCCGCTTTAGAGTGACACCCAATTACTTGGTCTGCTCACATGATGAATAATATACTAATGAGATAGACCTATATAAGCAATAGGCCTATAACAATTGAGATGCACAAACTATGGCGTAAGGGAATGATGAGCGGATAAGAGGCAATCTATAATTTCGATTTAGGCATTAATGAGAAAGCTAAGATGGACGTAGTCAATATAACTATTTGTTCGGCACTTTTCAAATGTACAAAAACAGAAATCAGAACATGGGCTATTCTTACAGTGTTCTCCATGTACACCAAGTCAAATAAAGGGGGCATATAAGCAGACAAAGAAAGCTCTTACAATATTCGATGATGACATTTCTCTAAAATAGGCTATGTGCACCACCAAGTCAGAACAGTAGGCTAAATTCTGAGGGGGAAAGGGACCAGTTTACTACACGACATACACTAGGTACTACTTTCTAATCTACAGTATACAGATCTCCATGGCATATTACATCATTTATACAGCAGCATACAAGACAGTTTTGGACTCTGTTGTTGTGCTGTGCTCACTTGAATAGGCATGTGGAGCGGCAGTCCATCCTGTGTGCAAATTTTGTCATCAAATTCTCTGGTTGATGGTGCTTTCAAGACAACTGGGAACTCTGAAAAAAGCAAGGTCGAATCATAACGTCAGTGATCATCAAGTTGGTGATGCTGCCACCACCATGCTTCACTGTGGGGATGGTGTTCTTGGTGTGATGAGAGGTGTTGGGTTTGCGCCAGACATAGCATTTTCCTTGATGTCCAAAAAGCTCAATTGTAATCTCTATTGACCAGAGTAACCTTCCTCATGCCTTTTTGGCGCACACCAAAGGTGTTTTCTTATTTACTCCAATCTCCACTGTGGACTTCGTTATCTTTGGTCTCTTTGTTGCCCCTCTGATTAATGCTCTCCTTCCCTGGTCTGTGAGTTTTGGTGGCGGCCCTCTCTTGGCAGGTTTGTTGTGGTGCCATATTCTTTCCATTTTTAATAATGGATTTAATGGTGCTCTATGGGATGTTCAAACTTTCTGATATTTGTTTATAACCCAACCCTGATCTGTATTTCTCCACAACTTTATCCCTGACCTGTTTATAGAGCTCCTTGGTCTTCATGGTGCCACTTACTTGGTGGTGCCCCTTGCTTAGTGGTGTTGCAGACTCTGTGGCCTTTCAGAACAGGTGTATATATACTGAGATCATGTGACAGATCATGTGACACTTAGATTGCACACAGGTGGACTTTATTTAACTAATTATGTGACTTCTGAAGGTAATTGGTTGCACCAGATCTTATTTAGGGGCTTCATAGCAAAGGGGGTGAATACATATGTACAAACCACTTTTCCTTTTTTTTATTTCACTTAACCAATTTGGACTATTTTGTGTATGTCCATAACATGAAATCCAAATAAAATTCCATTTAAGTTACAGGTTGTAATGCAACAAAATAGGAAAAATGCCAAGGGGGATGAATACTTAAGCACATGGAATAAATTAAGAGTTTTAATGAGTGCTTCTATTCTCCAATCAGCGGAAGCTTCGCTTAACCTGCCTTTAGTTTGCATCTCCTCCCACGGCTATTGGTCTCTTCCTACCACATTCCTTCCCTCCTTCTTCCCCTCCCTTAATATGATGACTTCTCCCTGGATCTCAGCAGCAGCCTTTCCCCTTGTTCACTTCCCTCGCAACCCCCACCCATCCCCACCGTGCCTTTGTTCTGACAAATTAGGTAATGCTGGAACCATCTCTGTGGGACCAGTGTGGTACAAGCCTGAACAGAGGGGTGCCAGAAGTCTTTTCACACAGGAGATCAAGATAGAGAGGCATGTTCTAACAGACAGCTCCACAGCCGAGAGAGAGAGAGAGAGAGAGAGAGAGAGAGAGAGAGAGAGAGAGAGAGAGAGGACATAAGGGACTACAGTGCATAAATTATTTTTATGATAATGACAAAGTTTTAACAGACAGTTCCACAGCCAAGAAACAGAGAGAGAGGGAGAACACAATGGACTACAGTGCATCAATTATTATTATGATAAGGACAATGACAATAATGGGGGAAATATAATAACCTCTTGGTTAGCCCTTGTTTGCCTGACAGCCTTTTATTTTCTACTTCTCTGTAGGACCATAATACATGATCCTTTTTTGATTTTCTTCCTGTGAAGGGGGAATGTGCTGTGAATTGTGAGGGGACACTTCCTCTCGGTCACACCATGAGATTCCTTGACTTCCAGAGAACACACCACTATAAGCCATTTTTAAAAATGTAACCTTTATTTAACATAGAACAACCATGAAACAACCATGAAACACAAGAGACAAGATAGGCGGTGCAAGAGAAGAATCTCAAAAGCTTGTCGAAGTTGGAGAAGTTTTGTTGGCTACTGGGGTAAAAAACAAGGGACCACAGTAGACCAAAGGGAAACTGTGTTGAACGAGCCTCCCACACTCAGACTAATGCCTTTTTGATACAGTAATGACTGGCAAGACTTTTTAAAGCCGTCCATAGACGGAGTAACACAACTTCCTCACCAGTCCTAGACTTGTAACTTCACTGTCTCGCTATTTAAAACATACCTAACCTAGACAGACTACCACTCCAGTGGCCCGCACCCTCCACCCCCACGTCCCACAAGGCTACTCACTTAGACCCATAAATGCCTGGTAACACAAGCATTCCAGGTTCCCTTAAATGGGGGACTTACTTGAGTGCCTCAGAGTAATCGGTGTATTTCTACTACTGCTTATAACATTTTGTCAAGTCTTTGCTGTGGTTTATTTGCTGTAGTTTCTCTCAAATTCATTAGCCTGTGTGTGTGTGTGTGTGTGTGTGTGTGTGTGTGTGTGTGTGTGTGTGTGTGTGTGTGTGTGTGTGTGTGTGTGTGTGTGTGTGTGTGTGTGTGTGTGTGTGTGTGTGTGTGTGTGTGTGTGTGTGTGTGTGTGTGTGTGTGTGTGTGTGTGTGTGTGTGTGTGTGTGTGTGTGTGTGCTTCCAACAGGCTGGGCTGGCTTTGGCGTTACAGAGTGTATGTTCATTCTTCCCACATGCAATACAGTTCGCTATATACTAATTTCAGAAATCCTTTGATTTGTTGGATTATTTGGTTATTTTACATTACTCGGATAGAGTTTGCGGGTAAAACATGTGGCAAAGCATTTTTTATTGTATGCCATCTTCCACACTTGAATGTAATCCAATGTACAGTGCCTTCAGAAAGTATTTATACTATGACATATTTTGTTGTGTTAGAGCCTGAATTGAAAACGGATTAAATAAAAAACATTCTCTCACCAATCTACACACAAAACCCCATAATAAAATAAAAATATGTTTTTAGAAATTTTAGCAAATGTAATGAAGATGAAAACAGAAATATGTCATTTACGTAAGTATTCACACCCGATTCAACACGTTAGAATTGCCTTTCAAATCAAATCAAATCAAATGTATTTATATAGCCCTTCGTACATCAGCTGATATCTCAAAGTGCTGTACAGAAACCCAGCCGAAAACCCCAAACACCAAGCAATGCAGGTGTAGAAGCACGGTGGCTAGGAAAAACTCCCTAGAAAGGCCAAAACCTAGGAAGAAACCTAGAGAGGAACCAGGCTATGTGGGGTGGCCAGTCCTCTTCTGGCTGTGCCGGGTGGAGATTATAACAGCACATGGCCAAGATGTTCAAATGTTCATAAATGACCAGCATGGTCGAATAATAGTAAGGCAGAACAGTTGAAACTGGAGCAGCAGCATGGCCAGGTGGACTGGGGACAGCAAGGAGTCATCATGTCAGGTAGTCCTGGGGCATGGTCCTAGGGCTCAGGTCCTCCGAGAGAGAGAGAGAAAGAAAGAGAGAATTAGAGAACACACACTTAGATTCACATAGGACACCGAGTAGGACAGGAGAAGTACTCCAGATATAACAAACTGACCCTAGCCCCCGACACATAAACTACTGCAGCATAAATACTGGAGGCTGAGACAGGAGGGGTCAGGAGACACTGTGGCCCCATCCGAGGACACCCCCGGACAGGGCCAAACAGGAAGGATATAACCCCACCCACTTTGCCAAAGCACAGCCCCCACACCACTAGAGCGATATCTTCAACCACCAACTTACCATCCCGAGACAAGGCTGAGTATAGCCCACAAAGATCTCCGCCACGGCACAACCCAAGGGTTGGGTGGGGGCGCCAACCCAGACAGGATGACCACAACTGTGAATCAACCCACTCAGGTGACGCACCCCCTCCAGGGATGGCATGAGAGAGCCCCAGTAAGCCAGTGACTCAGCCCCTGTAATAGGGTTAGAGGCAGAGAATCCCAGTGGAAAGAGAGGAACCGGCCAGGCAGAGACAGCAAGGGCGGTTCGTTGCTCCAGAGCCTTTCCGTTCACCTTCCCACTCCTGGGCCAGACTACACTCAATTATATGACCCACTGAAGAGATGAGTCTTCAGTAAAGACTTAAAGGTTGAGACCGAGTTTGCGTCTCTGACATGGGTAGGCAGACCGTTCCATAAAAATGGAGCTCTATAGGAGAAAGCCCTGCCTCCAGCTGTTTGCTTAGAAATTCTAGGGACAATTAGGAGGCCTGCGTCTTGTGACCGTAGCGTACGTGTAGGTATGGACGGCAGGTCCAAATCAGAGAGATAGGTAGGAGCAAGCCCATGTAATGCTTTGTAGGTTAGCAGTAAAACCTTGAAATCAGCCCGTGCTTTGACAGGAAGCCAGTGTAGAGAGGTAAGCACTGGAGTAATATGACCAAATTTTTTGGTTCTAGTCAGGATTCTAGCAGCCGTATTTAGCACTAACTGAAGTTTATTTAGTGCTTTATCCGGGTAGCCGGAAAGTAGAGCATTGCAGTAGTCTAACCTAGAAGTGACAAAAGCATGGATACATTTTTCTGCATCATTTTTGGACAGAAAGTTTGATTTTTGCAATGTTACGTAGATGGAAAAAAGCTGTAATCGAAATGGTCTTGATATGTTCTTCAAAAGAGAGATCAGGGTCCAGAGTAACGCCGAGGTCCTTCACAGTTTTATTTGAGACGACTGTACAACCATTGGCAGTGATTGCAGCTATGAGTCTGTCTGGGTAAGTCACTAAGAGCTTTGCACACCTGGATTGTACAATATTTGCACATTCTTATTTTTTAAATGATTTAAGCTCTGTAAGAGTTGGTTGTTGACCATTGCTAGACCAATGGTGAAGTCCCTGAGTGGTTTCCTTCCTTTCAGCAAAATGAGTTAGGAAGGATGCCTGTATCTTTGTAGTGACTGCGTGTAATAATACACCATTCAAAGTGAATATCAAAGAGATATTCAGTGCCTGTTTTTTTTTCTTTCACCCATCTACCAATAGGGAAAACCTCCCTGATCTTTGGGATTGAATCTGTGTTTGAAATTCACTGCTCAACTGAGGGACCTTACAAATAATTGTATGTGTGAGGTACAGAGAAGAGGTAGTCATTCAAAAATCATGTTAAATACTATTATTGAATGCAACTTGAGTCCATGCAACTTATTATATGACTTGTTAAACACAGTTTTACTCCTGAACGTATTTAGGCCATAAGGGTTGAATAAGGGTTGAATACTTACTGACTCAATACATATCAGCTTTTAATTTTTAATGAATTTGTAAAATAATTCCAAAAACATGGAATTAGACATTACAAACCATTAGAATTTTATATTATGGGGTATTATGTTTAGGCCAGTGACACATCTTCATTAATTAATTTAAAGTCAGGCTGAAACACAACAAAATGTGGAAAAAGTCAAGGGGTGTGAATACTTCCTGAAGGCACTGTAAAGCCTCAGTGAAACCATCCATTCCATATTCTCTGTAGAATTATATAAGAAGTGTCCTATATCATTGGAGGCTCCTCATAGGAGGACGGGGAGGATCATCCTCCTCAGTGAATTTTATAACAATTGATCAATTAAAACATTTTAAAAGGTTTTTAGATAAAACTATACTAAATATAATCACATCACCAAAATAATTTATTATAACACACTATTTTGCAAAGAAGGTCTACAGTAGCCTCAACAGCACTCTGTAGGGTAGCACCATGGTGTAGTCGGAGGAAAGCTAGCTTCCGTCCTCCTCTGAGTACATTGACCTTAATTCAAACTCTAGGAGACTCATGGTTCTCACCCCCTTCCATAGACTTACACAGAAATTATGACAACTTCCGGAGGGCATCCTCCATCCTATTGGAGCTCTTGCAACATGAACTGACATGTTGCCCACCCAATCAAAGGATCAGAGAAACAATCTAGTACTTAAAGCATGAGCTGCAGCTAGCTAGCACTGCAGGGCATAAAATGTGGTGAGTAGTTGACTCAAAGAGAGAGAAAGAAAATAGTTGAACAGTTTTGAACAAATTAATTTATTCCTAAATGAAGGAGAAGAAAGAGAGAAAAGAGAGAGAGAGATTATCATTTTTGTTCCACTTTCAATTTCACTTACTTAGCAAGCAAATGCAGCTAGTTAGTTTAGCGTACTGAAACACCCTGTTCAAAAATAGAGGGGTGCTATTTTAGCGAGTTGGATATGACTAGGATATGGATATGACAAGACAAGGTAAGCTTTTTGTTTTACTATTTTTTTGCCACCAGGGCCCGCCGGGGTAACTGCTTAATGACTGTGCACTGTAACGTTACTGCATGATTTGACGGGTTTACAAACTCATTAGTGTCACGCCCTGACCTTAGAGATCCTTTATTCTCTATTTTGGTTACCTCAGGGTGTGACTAGGGTGGGCATTCTAGTTTCTTCATTTCTAGGTTGGCCCGGTATTGTTCCCAATCAGAGGCAGCTGTCTATCTTTGTCTATGATTGGGAAACATACTTAGACAGCCTTTTCCCACCTGTTTGTTGTGGGATCTTGTTTTTGTATTGTAGCCTTTTTGCACTACAAAGCTGCACGTTCGTTTTTGTAACTCTTTCTTGTTTTGTTGCTGGTTCACATTAATAAACATGACGAATGCCTTCCACGCTGCACCTTGGTCCAATCCTTCCAACAACGAACGTTACAATTAGTTTTATTAGGTATGCTGACTCATATGGTTACAACAATGTAGGCTGTGTGTTGCGGTTTGACTTTCTTAATGTTTTTTCGCCTTTAACATACAGCTAATGTGTTGTGCATTGAAGTCCACAAGTGAAGGGAAAAGGTGAAAGGAGGTGAACTGTGTTTACGTGTGAACAGAGGTGCATACATTCCTACGATTCTGTTGAAAAACGTTTCTTAAACAGAAGCAACGGAACAAGACTAACATTTCGTTTTCAACAGCGGAGATTTGTATAAACCTTGCTGTCTGTCTCTCCGACATTTGCAACATTGTTTCAATATTCAAATTCGATCTCCTGCTCTTCCATAGTAATCAACATGTCAGGAGTCTGCACGAGACAAACAGGCAGGCCGTGTTTCTCAGCCAGTCCAAATGAATCAGCTGGCATCATTTTTATGGATATATACAAAAAAAAGTCAATTGAAAAAAAGTCAAACAAAATGCAGCTAATTTGCAGTCTTTCCAGCTTCAGATTGAAATGGTTGTGTAACCGTAGCTGTGTTGTTGGCTAGCTCTTCTGAACAAAAGAATACCGATTGAGCACATTTTCTATGCCAGGCGAAATCGCGCCTCATTGTTATGGTTGTATCCAAATAAATGTCACAACAAAACAGCTTAAACAAATGCAAATGCAGCTACTTAGCTGTTAACCTGGCTTCACTTTTTGACGTGACTGTAAATTAGCCGTAGTTGGCTAGCTAGCAAGGAAGAGAGAAAACGTTTCCAGCCAGTATGGCAATGGAACATTTAGAACAAAGGATTTGGTCGCGCCCATAAATACAGAACAAAAAAACTAAACGACTGGGTCGCGTCCAGAGATACAGAACATAGATCGGGACCTCAACTTTGTCTCGGACCTAACAACACCTGTGCCAATATATCCTCCAAACTCCGGCTTCTCCAGCATTATCACTTAAACATTTAACTGGGTGAATGGAATATGAATGACAGTCATCCAATATGCTGTAAAAGAAAAAAGGCCATGCTCATGAAAAATAATTGTCCTCCCTCATCTAAAACGGCACTGACCGTCACTGTCCTATATATAGTAAGCCTAACTTGAGTTTGTCTCTTCTCTCAACACCAGTTTTTTTTGTAATAATTGCCCCTGAAGGCACTAATAAAGTTGTAGTGAATTGACATGATTGAGGTGAATAAGACTCATCACAGCACTTGAGAGAAATGCCACACGAGGATGAAGAGGTGTGAGCTGATGAGAGAAGAGGGCTTGACAGGAATGAAGCATTAGCTCTCTCAATCCTCTCGACTTCATTTGGAGGCTTTGAGAGTGGGAGAAGAGCGTCTGGCAGATGGTCTGCTTTCTGTTAAGTGCACTGGCAACAAACATTATAGCTACAGGCTCTTCAACAATCGGTCTTTACTTGTTCTGAATTACCCTGAATCTGACATGGGGGGTAGGTGCTGTGCAGTTTTAAAAACGTCTCATGCCCATGCCTGTTGTGAGAGAGAAAGCGAGATAGACATTTAAGCACTCCGTGTGGCTTCATTTCACTGTGGGCAACAATTTCATATCACTGACACAACACATTGATGGGGTGTTTGAGTAATTGTATGTGTGGATGAGGGCAGCTCATGTGGGTGTTATACTTCCAGTCAAATCTCTCACTGATGCAGGATTTGGCAGGCAGGCTCAGCTCAGCGCCACTCAGCTCAGCTCAGCGCCTGCCATGTCATCCGAAGGTCTCCTCATCCGGGGGTGGTCTCCCAGCGTTGTCATCAAAAAAGATCAGCGCTGTCTTCATTGTGCCATACTGATGTGAACTGTGCCGGTGCCGTTGCCAACTCTTTTTTTCTGAAAATATACACAAAAAAATGATAAGTAAATGCAATGGATCCATGACTTCAGTGAGCAGACTAAACAAAATAAATGGTTGTGTAAGAAGTTGGGCTCTTAGGCTCTTGTGCAATGTGTCCAGTATACTGTATCAGGAGCCATCATCCTTGGTTTGTTGTGGAGTTTCAGTTCATTTGGACCGTCGAGCCACAAAGTCATAAACATCATGGCCACGTCGGTAATGAACTCTGGGAACTATCAGTAATGAACTTCTCTTGCTTGCAGTAGCATTGCTCAGATCCTCAATTGAGCCTTGGTTCCCTTTTCATCTTGTCACTCCAGAAAATGCCCCCGATGTTTTACATTCAACTCACTGTGCAATGTAATGTTATGTCCATGTGAATCTAATGTATTTTGTTGCATTAGATGAAAGGTAGGAGTTGTAACACATTGAACAGTATTTTTTTTTAAATATTGTGGTATATGTATGATACCTTACTTGGAGTATATGTGCAGTACTGGATGCAGTATTAGATGCGAGTTGAGATATGTATTTAGTTGAGGGCTATTCTTTAAGCCAGTGTTGGCACAGGGGGCAATGGCAGCCTTGATGTCATCAGTGGCTCTGTTTGCTTTGGATACTGCTCGTATTAAATATCTCTCCCTAAAGGCCAACTTTTCTTTACAATTAGTGACAAGGAAGAATTTATCTTGGCACCAAGAGGAGTCCTTGTTTTTCTAGCCGTAATCTAGAGCTGGCCCCCCTTCATTTTTTTTTTTCCTGTGGACCAGTTATGGCCTGTGGGTACTGCTACAGCCTTGAAAAAGTGTAATACTGAGTATGTCTCCCTTGGGCTGAGCTAATCCCCACAATAGTGCTGCTGCGCCATCTCAGTGCCACATCATTCATAACTTAACACACCCAATAAAAGGGCTCTGCTAATGTTTAAAGGCACTGTCTGGAGACAATGGTAACATAAATCCACCAGTAACATGGACATTGGCCTTTTTCTAACAGTATAAGAGGATATAAAGTGGCTCGTAACCCCTGTAAGAAGTTATTTCTTTCAAGAAGTGGACGGGTGTTTTGCTTTGACCATAGAGGAATAAAAAAACGGCAGGAATTTCAGGCACCAGGCTGTCAAGATGCACTCTTGGTACTCGACAAGGGCTGCGCCTGTGGAATCCTAGCTTGGCGGCCGGGAAAGTATGTCGGGGTTGAGCATGGAAGCCCACGTGGCGGCCATTGCGGAAGCTTGCAGGACCATGGAGCATGTCATGTCAAGCAGCCTGGAAGGGATCCCTAGAGCAGGGCAGCATCGGCGGCTCCGACTGGCTAGTGGCTCCAGGAAGGAAGTGGTTACTGGTCACTGGGATGAGCGCTGTTTCACTGGCCCTCACTGACTGGAGAGAGTCCAGTAATTCAGAAAAGCTGAACATTTCTGCATGATTGAGGAATAAATGTTCTTAAATTCTACAGGCCGGAAGAGTTTGTTTGTCACTAATCAAACTCATGTTAAACCATCATGTATGAAAACTAATTCAACTACCTCTTCATGTATGAGCAATAACTCAGCACAATGTGAGCACAACAATCTAAGCTTTACCATAATTGAATCACTCCTTTTTGGTACTACATGGTTCCGTTTCCTCTAGCAGTGTGTATCATCATGCAAACGTATTTTAAATGGTTGCACAGTTAAACAATAGTTATTTTCTCTCTTTTGGGTGTTATGCATTATTCCTCTGTCCTGGAAAAGTAATGGTTGGTTTTCAGATGGTCAACTCTCATGGCGTGCCTTGCACCACGTTTGATGATGCATTGTTACACTTAATTATTCCAGGATTGAAGGCCTCGTCTGTAGATCTCAAGCCATATTATTGAGGTGGTTTGCTGGTTTTGGAGAAATTCCCCCGACTTTGTGAGATCTGTGTTGGTCGACGTGAGTAAAATATTTAAGCGTGTTAACCCACGCAGGGCTGCCGGCCAGACGGCTTTCTTAATCGTGTCCTCCGAGCATACACAGACCAGCTGGCTGGACATATTAATTTTCTCCCTATCCCAGGCCCCACTTGCTTCAAGATGTCCACCATTGTTCCTGTACCCTAGAAAATGAGGGTAACTGAACTAAATTACTTTCGCCCCTTAGTACTGACTTTTGTCATCATGAAGTGCTTACAGAGGCTAGTTAAGGAGCATATAACCTCCACCTTACCCGACACCCTACTCACTGCAATTTGTATACCTCCCCAATAGATCCAAATATGATGCAATCGCCATCGCGCTGCACATTATCCTATCCCATCTGGACAAGAGGAATACCTATGTAAGAATGCTGTTCATTGACAACAGCTCAGCCTTCAACACCATAGTACCCTCCAAGCTCATCATTAAGCTTGGGGCCCTGGGGCTGAACCCCGCCTTGTGCAACTGGGTCCTGGACTTCCCGAGAGGCCACCCCCAGGTGGTGAAGGTAGGCAGCAACACCTCCACTATACTGGTCCTCAAATTGCAAAAATATCAACAACAAAAAATGTTTGTTTTTTACATTATGGGGTATTGTGTGCAGATTGATGAGGAAAAAAACTATTTAATCCATTTTAGAATAAGGCTATAACGTAACAAATTGTGATAAAAGTCAACTGCACTGGGGCACCCCCAGTACAGAGCTTGCTCAGGAATGGCAGCAGGCAGGTGTGAGTGCATCTGCATGCACAGTGAGGCGAAGACTTTTGGAGGATGGCCTGGTGTCAAGAAGGGCAGCAAAGAAGCCACTTTTCTCCAGGAAAAACATCAGGGACAGACTGATATTCTGCAAAAGGTACAGGGATTGGACTGCTGAGGACTGGGGTAAAGTAATTTTCGCTGATGAATTTTCTGATTGTTTGGGGCATCCGGTTAAAAGCTTGTCCGGAGAAGACAAGGTGAGCGCTACCATCATTCCTGTGTCATGCCAACAGTAAAGCATCCTGAGACCATTCATGTGTGGGGTTGCTTCTCAGCCAAGGGAGTGGGCTCACTCACAATTTGCCAAAGAACACAGCCATGCATAAAGAATGGTACCAACACATCCTCCGAGAGCAACTTCTCCCAACCATCCAGGAACAGTTTGGTATTTTGGTGACGAACAATGCCTTTTCCAGCATGATGGAGCACCTTGCCATAAGGCAAAAGTGATAACTAAGTGGCTCGGGGAACAAAACATCACTATTTTGGGTCCATGGCCAGGAAACTCCCCAGACCTTAATCCCATGGAGAACTTGTGGTCAATCCTCAAGATGCGGGTGGATAAACAAAAACTCACACATTCTGACAAACTCTAAGCATTGATTATGCAAGAATGGGCTGCCATCAGTCAGAATGTGGCCCAGAATTTAATTGACAGCATGCCAAGGCGGATTGCAGAGGTCTTGAAAAAGAAGGGTCAACACTGCAAATATTAACTCTTTGCATCAACTTCATGTATTCCATAGTAACATCTGACAAGAATATCTAAAGACACTAAAGCAGCAGACTTTGTGAAAAATAATATTTGTGTCATTCTCAAAACTTTTGGCCATGACTGTATATATGCACTGTATATATAGACTAGGTCAATCTGTTCAATTTATCTTTCACAGCCTATATACACTACATGGCCACAGGTATGTGGACACCTGCACGTCCAACATCTCATTATAAAATCATGGGCATTAATATGGAGTTGGTAACCCCTTTGCTGCTGTAACAGACTCCACTCTTCTGGGAAGGCTTTCCACTAGATGTTAGAACATTGCTGCGGGGACTTGCTTCCATTCAGCCACAAGGGCATTAGTGAGGTCGGGCACTGATGTTGGAAGATTTGGCCCGTCTCACAGTCGGCGTTCCAATTCATCCCAAACGTTTTCAATGGGTTTGAGGTCAGGGCTCTGTGGAGGCCAGTCAAGTTCTTTCAAACCGATATTGACAAATAATTTCTGTATGGACCTCGCTTTGTGGATGGGGATATTGTCATGCTGAAACAGGAAAGGGCCTCCCCAAACTGTTGCACCGAATGTAATTGTATGCTGTAGCGTTTCCCTTCACAGGAACTAAGGAGCCTAGCCCGAACCATGAAAAACAGACCCAGACTATTATTTCTCCTCCACCAGACTTTACAGTTGGCACTATGCATTGGGGCAGGAGGCATTCCCCTGGCATCCGCCATTGTCAGTCGGACTACCAGATGGTGAAGTGGGATTCATCACTCCAGAGAACGCGTTCCTAATGCTCCAGAGTCCAATGGCGGTGAGCTTTACACCACTCCAGCCAACGCCTGGCATTGCGCAGGCTTGTGTGCAGCTGCTCGGCCATGGAAACCCATTTCATGAATCTCCCGACTAACAGTTCTTGTGCTGACAATTTTTTTCTTTTCGTTGCTTCCAAACTTTCCTAATTATATTTTGTAAAGTGGTTTCTTGCATCATACAATACAATACAATGCAATTTAGAGTCACATATTTGGCCCATGGTGTTACAGACCAAATAAAAAATGTATTAAGTCATGTCAAGGCCTTCATAATGCAAAAACATTTGTAAAATTCTCATGCAATGTAGGCCTGCATTGAACACCACATATTATAATGTAGGTAATATCATAGAAATCAAAAGCTGATTCCATGTGAAAATGTTTTGGGATAATTTGTTTTGTTGGTAGGCCTACATTATGCTCAAATAGTCACAATAGCCTGTTGGCTGTTGTCTAAAACTGTAAGAGTACAACCTCAGTGTTCACTGAAAACGAACACCGTAAGTTTCACAAAATTCTCACCAAGTTCAAGTTTCCGCGAACAAAACCTAACATTTTCTCAGTGCCCCAATTTCTTTTAGGGAACATTGATTACACTTTAAGACCAAGGTCATGACAATTGGTTGAAGGGCACAATTGGTTGAATAAACATTCAACTAATATTTTATTTAATTGACTGTAACACAATCTACTAGAATGTTTTTTTCCCTCAGATATAGCAGCAAACAGCATGTTCATCCCCGAATGAACATCTCATCTGAAACGACTGCACCTCGACTCACAGGGTTACAGTAACAACTCACAGGGCTCTGAAGTTTAAACATCCTGTCTACACAAACACTTCCTGCTCCTGTTCCTCTACTAAATCCATGCGTACCAAATCTGAGGCAGTTAGACCTCTGAGATTTCAATGGTTTACGATTATTAGCTTCTGAAAAGCCTTGAACAGCCTTTTTGAGACATATTTATAATTTATTATTCTTTCAATACTTTCAAGAATTATCATTGTGATCATCGATGAAATGAAGGTACCTCAGATTAGTAGCGGCTTGAATTGACCTATCGTTTCATCACATCCCCTTTGTTGACGCAACAGTTCAAACGGAGGCTTTTCTCATGTCTTCTTCCAAACAAAACAGAGGGCAAATCCTAATGTGATGATAACGTATTTGAATAACCTTAGCTATGTTTACAGAGAATACCCGATTTGCAATATCGATGTTCTGGTCTCAATGGATTTGTAATGCAAGAGAGAAAAAATAAGTCTGAAGAAAGCACAATCCCGCTAGGTCAGAGGGAGATATTTTCTTCCCCCCACTTTGTTTCTGAGGCTTAGGTTCATGGGAAGCGGGCGGTGCCAGAGAGAGAGGGAGACAGAGAGTGAGAGGGCTTGGCCTTGGGACAACGCTCCCTTCGGACTCGAGCTTGGCCGCTTTAGTGGGCTGACTTCACACCACGCACCTGAGTACACAGATTTATACGCAGCCCTCGCACAGAGGCTGGAATATTCAACGTACTGCCTATTGACATCATTACAGCTGCTGTGATTTCAGAACAACCAACCCTAGTCAAGCTCTCAGTGCTCTCTCTCTTTCTCCCTCCTTCTCTTGCTTCTTATCCAAGGCCCAGCTGATTTGGGCAGGTCCCATGCGGTAGACCCGGCTTTAACAGTGTCCAGCAGCCCAGGACCACCAAGTATGGGTCAGGTCTGCCTGGTATGACTGTACAGCACTGGCTAAAGCAAACTGCTTGACAGACTTGAGGGCCCTACATGTCTGTCAAGTTACCCTATGGGAGGCCACCTATTCAACCTGCAAGAATCTACAAGTGCCCACTGTATTTATAAACTAGGTACATATATCATGGGCTGTGTTGTAGTAGCTAGCTATATTGTAACACAGCCATTGAGTGTTTTTATCTTAATTATGTTATTTTACAGTTTTTCTAACATGTCCAAATGTGACCTTGCGAGGCGAGGTTGCTACTTTCATAAACATAATTAAAATGTTCCCTCAGCAAGCCAAGTTTCTCCTGAAAATGCTGTATAGTTATGTTGGTTTCACAGTCACGTCATTTAAAAAAATAAAAAATAAATATATAACCTTAATTTAACCAGGTAGGCAAGTTGAGAACAAGTTCTCATTTACAACTGCGACCTGGCCAAGATAAAGCAAAGCAGTGCAACACAAACAACACACCGAGTTACATGCGGAATAAACAAACATATAGTCAATAATACAGTAGAAAAAGTCGAGATACAGTGTGTGAAAATGAGGCAGGTAAGGCAATAAATAGGCCATAGTGGCAAAATAATTACAATATAGCAATTAAACACTGGAGTGACAGGTGTGCAGAAGATGAGTGTGCAAGTAGAGATACTGGGGAGCAACGTAGCAACATAAATAACAGTATGGCGATGAGGTAGTTGGATGGGCTATTTACAGATGGGCTATGTACAGTTATAGTGATCTGTGAGCTGCTCTGACAGCTGGTGCTTAAAGTTAGTGAGGGGGATTTGAGTGTCCAGCTTCAGTGATTTTTGCAGTTTGTTCCAGTCATTGGCAGCAGAGAACTGGAAGGAAAGGCGGCCAAAAGAGGAGTTGGCTTTGGGATGACCAGTGAAATATACCTGCTGGAGCGCGTGCTATGGGTGGGTCTATGGTGACCAGTGAGCTGAGATAAGGCGGGGCTTTACCTAGCAAAGAATTATAGATTACCTGGAGCCAGTGGGTTTGGCGACGAATATGAAGCGAGGGCCAGCCAACGAGAGCAGACAGACCGCAGTGGTGGGTAGTATATGGGGCTTTGGTGACAAAAGAGAGAATGTTGGAGGCTATTTTGTAAATGACATCACCGAAGTCAAGGATCGGTAGGATAGTCAGTTTTAAGAGGGTATGATTGGCAGCATGAGGGAAGGATGCTTTGTTGCGAAATAGGAAGCCGATTCTTCTTTAATTTTGAATTGGAGATGCTTAATCGGAGTCTGGAAGGAGAGTTTACAGTCTAACCAGACACCTAGGTACTTGTAGTTGTCCACATATTCTTAAGTCAGAACCGCCCAGAGTAGTGATGCTGAACGGGCAGACAGGTGTGGGCCGCGATCGGTTGAAGAGCATGCATTTAGTTTTACCTGCATTTAAGAGCAGTTGGAGGCCACGGAAGGAGAGTTGTATGGCATTGAAGCTCATCTGGAGGTTAGTTAACACAGTGTCCAAAGACAAGCCAGAAGTATACAGAATGGTGTCGTCTGCGTAGAGGTGGATCAGAGAATCACCAGCAGCAAGAGCGATATCATTGATGTATACAGAGAAAAGAGTCGGCCAGAGAATTGAACCCTGTAGCACCCCCATAGAGACTGCCAGAGGTCCGGACAACAGGCCCTCCAATTTGACACACTGAACTCTATAGTTGGTGAACCAGGCGGGGCAGTCATTTGAGAAACCAAGGCTGTTGAGTCTGCCAATAAGAATGTGGTGATTGACAGTCGAAAGCCTTGGCCAGGTCAATGAATATAGCTGCACAGTATTGTCTCTTATCGATGGCGGTTATGATATCGTTTAGGACCTTGAGTATGGCTGAGGTGAACCGATTACCAGCACGGAAACCAGATTATATAGTGGAGAAGGTACGGTGGGATTCAAAATGGTCGGTGATCTGTTTGTTAACTTGGCTTTCGAAGACCTTAAAAAGGCAGGGTAGAATAGATAAAGGTCTGTAACAGTTTGGGTGTGAGAGTGTCTCCCCCTTTGAAGAGGGTGATGATGGTGACAGCTTTCCAATCTTTGGGAATCTGAGATGATATGAAATAGAGGTTGAACAGGCTAGTAAAAGGGGTTGCAACTATTTCAGCGGATCACTTTAGAAAGAGAGGGTCCAGATTGTCTAGCCTGGCTGATTTGTAGGGGGTCCAGATTTTGCAGCTCTTTCAGAACATCAGTATTGGATTTGGGTGAAGGAGAAATGGGGGAGGCTTGGGCAAGTTTTTGTGAGGGGTGCAGGGCTGTTGACTGGGGTAGTGGTGGCCAGGTGGAAAGTATGTCCATTCGTAGAAAAATGCTTATTGAAATTCTCAATTTTTGTGGATATATCGGTGGTGACAGTGTTTCCTAGCCTCAGTGCAGTGAGCAGCTGGGAGGAGGTGCTCTTATTCTCCATTGGCTTTACAGTGTCCCAGAACTTTTGGGAGTTTGTGCTACAGGATGCAAATTTCTGTTTGAAAAAGCAAGCCTTTGCTTTCCTAACTGCCTGTGTATATTGGTTCCTAACTTCCCTGAAAAGTTGCATATTGCGGGGGCTATTGGATGCTAATGCAGTACACCAAAGCATATTTTTGTGCTGTTCAAGGGCAGTCAGGTCTGGAAAGAACGAAGGGCTATATATGTTCCTGGTTCTACATTTTTTGAATGGGGCATCCTCTACTGACGGAATTAGATCAATATCCTTCCAGGAATTTTTTTTATCAGTAATGACTAATTTTGTATACATTTCATTAAAGACTAACTAATCAGAATACTATTATGTTAGTTTCAGTACTATTATGACATAGTTTCAGGCTTTTATTTGAAAAAATGAGCGCGAAAGATCACATTGCGTAAGTGGATAAGTGGGGGCTCTCAGAGTGAGTTTTGCATTACAGAGTAAAGTGGCCATTGCTTCTCCTGGTGTTTTTGAAAAACCTACACACCCGTTTGACATATTATCGAATTAATATTTTAAAAACAACCTGAGGATTGATTATAAAGAAACGTTTGACATGTTTCTGTGGACATTATGGATATTATTTGGAATATACGTCTGCGTTGTTGTGACCTCTTTCCTGTGGATTTCTGAACATAATGCGACAAGGAAACAGAGGTATTTTGGGTATAAAAATTATCTTTATGGAACAAAAGGAACATTTGTTGTGTAACTGGGAGTCTCGTGAGTGAAAAGATCCGAAGATCAATGGTTAATGATTAATTTGATTGCTTTTCTGATTTTCGTGACCTAGCTACTTAATGCTTAGTGTACATAATGTTATGTTATCGATAAACTTACAAACGCTTGGATTGCTATCGCTGTAAAGCATAATTTCTAAATCTGAGACAACAGGTGGATTAACAAAAGGCTAAGCTGTCTTTTGCAATATTGCACTTGTGATTTCATGAATATGAATATTTTTTTGTAATATTATTTGACTGTTGCGCTATGCTATTCAGCGGTTGCTGACGAAAATGATCCCGCTAACGGGATGGGTTGCGTCAAGAAGTTTTAAGCATGTCCCAGTTTAGGTCACCTAACAGCACAAGCTCTGAAGATAGATGGGTGGGCAATCAATTCACATATGGTGTCCAGGACACAGCTGGGGGCTGATGGGGGTCTATAGCAAGCAGCATCAGTGAGAGACCTGTTTCTGGAAAGGTTGATTTTTAAAAGTAGAAGCTCATTGTTTGGGCACAGACATGGATAGTAAGACAGAACTCTGCAGGCTATCTCTGCAGTAGATTGCAACTCTGCTCCCTTTGGCAGTTCTATCTTGTCGGAAAATGTTATAGTTAGGGATGGAAATTTCAGGGTTTTTGGTGGTCTTCCTAAGCCAGGATTCAGATACAGCTAGGACATCCGGGTTGGCAGAGTGTGCTAAAGCAGTGAGTAACACAAACTTAGGGAGGAGGCTTCTAATGTTAACATGCATACAGTCTTGTTTCAATGCTGCAACTCCCGTACGGACTCTGAAGAGGCGAAGGTCGGGAGCCGTGCGTCCTCCGAAACACAACCCAACCAAGCCGCACTGCTTCTTGACACAATGCCCACTTAACCTGGAAGCCAGCCACACCAATGTGTCAGATGAAACACCGTACACCCGGCCCACCACAGGAGTCACTAGTGTGCAACGGGACAAGGACATCCCTGCCGGCCAACCCCTCCCCTAACCCGGACGATGCTGGGCCAATTGTGCGCCGCACCATGGGTCTCCCGGTCTCGGCCAGCTGCGACAGAGCCTGGACTCGAACCCAGAATCTCTAGTGGCACAGCTAGCACTGCGATGTAGTCATTGGTAATGGTGTGCTATGCCTAATAATTAACATTTTAGAATGTGGTATTGTAGTGGACATTATATTTTATATTTGAAAATGAAGTATATTATATATACACCACATGTGACTCGAATTAAGACTAAGTAATTAGCCTATTCAATTCATTATCTTCATCTGACTCCATATGATAAATATGAATATGCAAGAGTGTTTTTCTTACAGTAATAGGCAATGAAGAAATCTCTGAGAATGTAATTCTAAATACAAGGGTATTTAATTACTTTTTAAAATGAATGGATTCACATGAAAGGCATAAGGCTTAAGTTACAAAGAATTAACAAGCATTACAAGGCATTATTCTAAGCATGGTCGGGGAGAGAGTGAACCCATAGCCTGATAGGCCATGCATGCCCCACAAGTCCATTGGGTGGAGAGAGAGAGAAAGAAAGTGTGTCTCACCACAGCACGCCAGGAACAAATAAGAAAACAATTAATCCTACAGACCCTTTTATAAGCATCTGAGTTTTTTGGATTCAAAACCTGAGCTGTTGACCAATAGTATTACTGTAAAGTTAACTGCCAATCAGATATCAGACCTACATGTTGTGACAGTGGGGGTTGGCAAGACCAACACAGAAAATGTTGAATTCCTAAGACAACAGAGGAAATTCTTGCATACAGTTGATAAGAAGAGTCACTTTAGGGGCTGCCCTACAGTATAACTAAGTCGCTCTGGATAAGAGCGTCTGCTAAATGACTTAAATGTAAATGTAAATGATAGCATAGTACTAGTATCACTGCTTCTACACTATATGTGAAACATTCAATGCCTTGAGCAATGGAAACAAGCACGTGGTTCTAGTTCATACACAAAACTTTCCTCCGCATCCAATGTTTTCCATAGCAGGGATGTATCGCCATAATGAGAGTTCCAGGGTCCAGCTATTTTTAAGACTTGAGACACGCCAGGCTGTTATTGCAGTCGAGGTAGTGAGGGCTTTGGGTGTTGGATCACTCTGCAGAACTGCACTCAAGAATTTATGGACCTGAAAATAACTGTCCTACCTAGCCCACTAAATAGTCCCCTGTTAATCACAAAGATCCATAAATGAGCTGGGTATCTGCTGAAGCTGTACAAAAGCTGAAGAACATACGCATATCCAGGTACTTACCGCAGGTGCTGGAGTTGTAGGCAAACTCACGGAAAACAGGGCCTCCCGAGTGGAGCAGTGGTCTAAGGCACCGCATCGGATGCTAGCTGTGCCACTAGAGATTCTGTTTTCGAGTCCAGGCTCTGTTGCAGCTGGCTGCGACCGGGAGACATTTACATTTACATTTAAGTCATTTAGCAGACGCTCTTATCCAGAGCGACTTACAAATTGGACCCATAGGGCTGCGCATCGTCCGGGTTAGGGAAGGGTTTGGCCGGCAGGGATGTCCTTGTCCCGTTGCGCACTAGTGACTCCTGTGGTGGGCCGAGTGTAGGGTGTTTCATCCGAAACATTGGTGTGGCTGGCTTCCAGGTTAAGTGGACATTGTGTCAAGAAGCATTGCGGCTTGGTTGGGTTGTGTTTTGGAGGATGCATAGCTCCCGACCTTCACCTCTCCCGAGTCTGTACGGGAGTTGCAATTGAGACAAGACTGTAATTAACAATTGGATACCACGAAAAAGGAGTTAAAAAAAAACAAAAATAAATAATATAAAAATAAATAATATAATAATAATGGAAAACAGAGAGGAAAATGCTGCACGCTGCTCATGCTCCCAGGTGAAATGTATTTCTAACAACTTTTCGATCCTTAGGTCATTTAACCAATATTAGTTCAAATGCAAGTCAGAAACTGGTGGAATAGATCTCAGATATTCTTCCATCCTCGCCAATTTCCTCGCTTTGGCCCTCTCTTCAGTCAGGACAATTTTGATGAATAATAATACCCTAAGAGCTTATAGAACAAACAGCAAAGAAATTAGGGCTTTGAAGCAACTTTACTGTAACTAGCTAAACGAGCAAGAGATGGGGTCGTAACCAAAGACCTGGAGCTCACTAGCTGTAAATACGTGTAAATAACTCTGCTAGTTAACAAGCTAGCTCCTTTGCTAATCCAATTGGTTACTTCACTTATGTTTACGTTTTGCTGTTTGTGAAGATGGCCATACTCTTTCATATAATATTTCTGAGACATGAAGTATACACTTAGAAAAAAGATTTCCAAAAGGGTTCTTCAGCTGTTTTTGGTTCCAGGTAAAAAAACTTTTTTGGGGGTTCCATGTTGAATCTGCTGTAGAAATGGTTCTACATGGAAACTAAAAGGGTTCTACCTGGAAACAAATGGGTTCTTTATTAAAGGGTTCTCCTATGGAGAAAGCCAAAAACTGTTTAATGTTATAGATAGCACCTTTTTTTCTGAGAGAATAGGGGTATTAGTATGTGACATTCGTCATGACTAGACTGATTTTTCCCTGATGCTCCTCCTTATTGGGGGGTGGGGTTTGCCATATAAAATGAAAGTCTTTCCCTGTGCGCGGTAGATTCCCATGACTTGAGAAAGTGAGAATGTGAATTCTAGTGGTGGCAGTCTGGTTGCCTAGAAAATCTGAATTTACAAATCTATTGTTGCTGAATAATATTGCTACAGCCAAAAAATAAAACAGGTTCTATTTTGCCACTCAGAATCGAGGTGTAGGACCTATGTGTATTAGATGTTATTGTTATTTATCGGAGGACCTCACATCAAAAAGGTGGCATAGCGGCTACAACCTTTACCTAGTCACACAAGTTGATACTACTTCAATATAATTAATTTGCTTCCTCATCAACTCATGTAACCGCAAATGTAACATGTTGCTTTCTGTCACTCCCTGATCTGTTTCACCTGTCTTTTTTCTTGTTTCCACCCCCTCCAGGTGTTGCTTATTGCCCCTGGTGTATTTATCCCTGTGATTCCTGTCTCTCTGCCAGTTCGTCTTGTTTTGCCAAGTCAACCGGCATTTTTCCCAGCTCCTATCTTTCCCAGTCTCTGTTTTTTCCTAGCCCTCCTGGTTCTGACCACTCTGCCTGTGCTGACCTCGAGTCTGCATATCCCTTTGTACTGTTTGGACTCGGACCTGATCACTGAAACCCTGCCTATTCCTGACCTCGAGCTTGTCTATCGGCTGGTATTGTTTGGACTCTGACCTGGTTTATGAACTCTCGCCTGTCCTGTGTCTGCATTTGGGTCTCGCCTCATGCCCTTATAGTTTTCAACATGGGGTGATTGAGGATTTAACGCATTCCCCAATTCCAAAACGAAGCTAACCAAATAAGCCAATCAAATCAACAAAGGACTGCATTTGCTTGGGTTAAATGTATTGGTATGTAGTGTTGTTTTTTATGTTGCATATTACACTTCCCACTACCATCTGCTATGAGGAAAGGGCTCCAATCTTCATAAATGGACAACCAGCAGTCCATGCAGGGCAGGGGGAGTGTTTTTTTCAGGTGTGGTCTGAGCATTCACAGAGGATGAGGAATTAAGAATATTGAACCAACATGGGTCTGATACAACCCCTTTGATATGATTCCAGCAACCTCTTTGGTTTTGATGGCCGTCTGAGAGAGTGCAAACAAAGGCCTTCGTTCAAAGATGCACAACCTTCTGTTGCTCCTAGTTTCTTAAGTCATTCATACAACATTTTTTGGAAGACTTCTTTTGTGTTTTTCAATTCACAGTGCACATATGTTGGGCACATCATTCCGGCATTTGTAACCGATTGAGTAGTATTTAACTTGATGTAAAAATAATTCTCGCGAAATGTTATTTGAATGACCTTTTGTTGACATCTAGCAGGGCATGCAGACAAGATGCAGGTAGGATCAGAGTGAAAAGTAAAAAGCTGACTAAAGACAGAATAAATGTGAGTTCTGTATGAGCCAAAATCACTTTAACCTTTGATTGATTGTAATAAGTTTCTAAATCCATCACCCTGCATTGCTTGAAACCCCATTCAAACAACATAGTGATTCTATTTGGCTACCTGCACTGGTCATCAACATGTGAAACTAATCAAGATACTGAGAAGGTCCTTATACAGCAATTCTTGATGGAAAGGTGGATCAACTACAGTATGTGTGGAATCGATGACCCGGGCTAAGAGTCCTCAACTTGACATCTCCTGCACTCAACAATTCAATGGGTATACATTTTGCTTAATTAACCTCTCTAGGCTAGGGGGCGGTATTTTAACATCTGGATGAAAAGTGTGCCCAAAGTAAACTGCCTGCTACTCAGGCCCAGAAGCTAGGATATGCATAATATTATTAGTATTGGATAGAAAACACTCTTAAGTTTCTAAAACTGTTTGAATGATGTCTGTGAGTGTAACAGAACTTATTTGGCAGGCGAAACCCAGAGGAAAAACCAACCAGGAAATGTTTTTTTTAGGTCACTCATTTCAGTGAGTTTTCTGTGGGGATCTAGATTTCTCAGGCACTTGCTTGCAGTTCCTATCGCTTCCACTAGATGTCAATCTTTAGAAATTGGTTGATGTTTTTCCTTTGAGAAATGAAGAAGTAGTGCTGTTCAGAGCGAGGGTCGAGTCTACTGTACTGTTGTGGTTGGGGCGGGCGACCTGAAAGTTCGCTCTACTTTGTTTTTTATCCGCTATGGAACGCAGTTTATCCCATCTTAAATTTCATCTATTATTTACGTAAAAAAATACCTAAAGTTGTATTAGGAAAGTTGTTTGAAATGTTTGGACAAATATTAATTTATTAGATATTTTGTAGTCATGTTGTGCGAGTTGTAACTGGTGTTTTTATGGATCAAACAAACGCGCCAAATAAATGGACATTTTGGAGATATAACGATGGAATTAATCGAACAAAAGGACCATTTGTGATAATAACATTGTTTGCTTTCACCATAAAGCCTTTTTGAAATCAGACACGGTGGCTGGATTAACAAGAAGTAAAGCTTTAATTTGGTGTATTGCACGAAAGTTAAATATTTGTCACGTTCGTTATAATGAAGAGACCAAGGCGCAGCGTGAGATGAATACATTCTTATTTAAAAGACCACTAAACAAAATAACAAAACGAATGTGAAGCTATAAACATGAGTTTTGATATGCAACTACACATAGACAATAACCCACACTGAGTCCGCTCTTGTATCACTGACCCGTGGATCATCATCGGAGGCTCTGGACTATGGATCCTCGCCGTAGGCCACGGGCTGGAGACCCTCTCTGCGTGGATCATTGCCGGATTTTCTGGACTGGGGACCGTCGCTGGAGACCCCGGATCGTTGCTGGAGACCCCGGATCGTCGCTGGAGACCCCGGACTGTCACTGTAGACCCCGGACCAGGGACTGTCGCTGGAGACCCTGGAACATCTCTGGAGACCCCGGACCGTCACTGGAGACCTTGGACTGGGGACCAACGCTGGAGACACGGACCGTCGCTGGAGACCCCGGACCGTCGCTGGAGACCCCTTGACCGGGGACCGTCGCTGGAGGCCCCGGACTGTGGCCCGTCATTGGAGGTTCTGGACTGGATACTGTCGCCGGACGCTCTGGACTGCCAAGGCGCACTGTAGGCCTGGTGCGTGGTGCCGGCACTGCTGGTACCAGACTGGGGACACGCACCTTAGGACGAGTGCGGGGAGGAGGAACAGGGCGTACTGGACTGCCGAGGCGCACTGTATTCCTGGTGCATGGTGCCGGAACTTGTGGTACCGGGCTGGGGCTCCGCACCTCAGGGCAAATGCGAGGAGCAGGAACGAGGGTGTACTGGATCCTGGATGCGCACTGTAGGCCTTGTGCATGGTGCCGGAACTAGTGGTACCGGGCTGGGGCCACGCACCTCCGGGCGAGTGCAAGGAGAAGGAATGGTGCGTACTGGACCCTGGATGCGCACTGTAGGCCTGGTGCGTGGTGCCGGAATTGGTGGTACCGGGCTGGGGACACGCACCTCAGGGCGAGTGCGGGGAGGAGGACAATAACCCACGCAACCTAAATAGGATCCGCAATCAGAGACTACGATAAACAGCTGTCTCGGATTGGGAACCAATTCAGGCCACCTTAGACCTACATATACTGTACCTAGACATACAAAACCCCATAGATATACAAAAACCCTAGACAGGACAAAAACACCTAGACAATACAAAAACAAAACCAACCACCCTTGTCACACCCTGACCTAACCAAAATAATAAAGAAAACAAAGATAACTAAGGTCAGGGCGTAACAATATTTCTAATAATGTAATTTGAATTTGGCGCTCTGTCATTTCACCGGATGTTAGGATTTTAAGCAGTAAGGCACAAGCTCCTGGCCTGTCATTGATATATATTTTTTAATTATACTGATTATAAATCCTTTTGATGGTAACCCTCCAAAAATTCATTCATAAACCTTTTTAACTTCCATATGTACTAGGAAGCTAAGTGTTTGTTTCTTGGGCTTCAAGAATGTGACTGATCAAAGTGCTTCAGGGTTGAAAGATAAATAATTGAACTGATTGGAAGTAAGGGGACATAGGTGAAAACATGCCATTGTCAAGGCTATGGCGTCGCCAGTGCAATGAGTGGAGCTTACTCAGGTGTTAAAAAGCTCATATCAGACCGAGAGCCTAATTACAGTACAGTTGAAGTCTGAAGTTTAAATACACTTAGGTTGGAGTCATTAAAACTTGTTTTTCAACCACTCCACAAATGTATTGTTAAAAAACTAGTTTTGGCAAGTCGGTTAGGAAATCTACTTTGTACATGAGACAAGTCATTTTTCCAACAATTGTTTACAGACAGATTATTTAACTTATAATTAATTCACTGTATCACATGTGGGTCAGTGGGTCAGATGTTTACATACACTAAGTTGACTGTGCCATTAAACAGCTTGGAAAAATCCAGAAAATGATGTCATGGCTTTAGAAGCTTCTGATAGGCGAATTGACATAATTTGAGTCAATTGGAGGTGTACCTGTGGATGTATTTCAAGGCCTACTTTCAAACTCAGTGCCTCTTTGCTTGTCATAATGGGAAAATGAAAAGAAATCAGCCAAGACAGCAGAAAAAAAATTGTAGACCTCCACAAGTCTGGTTCATCCTTAGGAGAAATTCCCAAACGCTTGAAGGCACCACATTCATCTGTACAAACAATAGTACGCAAGTATAAACACCATGCGACCATGCAGCCATCATACCGCTCAGGAGGAGACGTGTTCTGTCTCCTAGAGATGAACATACTTTGGTGTGCAAAGTTCGAATCAATACTAGAACAGGTTATAATGAAGAGGTTATATCCTGAAAGGCCGCTCAGCAAGGAAGATGCCACTGCTCAAAAACCGCCATTTAAAAAGCCAGACTACGGTTTGCAACTGCACATGGGGACAAAGATTGTACTTTTTGGAGAAATGTCCTCTGGTCTGATTGAACAAAAATAGAACTGTTTGGCCATAATGACCATCGTTATATTTGGAGGAATAAGGGGGAGGCTTGCAAGCCGAATAACACCATCCCAACCGTGAAGCACGGGGGTGACAGCATGATGTTGTAGGGGTGCTTTGCTACAGGAGGGACTGGTGCACTTCTCAAAATAGATGGCATCATGAGGACAGAAAATTATGTTGGTATTTTGAAGCAACATTTGACATCAGTCAGGAAGTTAAAGATTGATCACAAATGGATCTTCCAAATGGACAATGACCCTAAGCATACTTCCAAAGTTGTGGTAAAATGGCTTAAGGACAACAAAGTCAAGTACTGGAGTGGCCATCACAAAGCCCTGATCTCAATCCTATAGAAAGTTTGTGGGCAGAACTGGACAAGTGTGTGTGAGCAAGGAGGCCTACAGACCTGACTCAGTTACACCAGCTCTGCCAGGAGGAATTGGTCAAAATTTACCCAATTTATTGTGGGAAGCTTGTCGAAGGCTACCTAAAATGTTTGACCCAAGTTAAACAATTTAAAGGCAATGCTACCAAATACTAATTGAGTGTATGTAAACTTCTGACCCACTGGGAATGTGTTGAAAGAAATCAAATCTGAAATAAATCATTCTTTCTGCTATTATTCTGACATTTCACATTCTTAAAATAATGTGGTGATCCTAACTGACCTAATACAGGCAATTACTAGGATTAAATGTCAGGAATTGTGAAAAACTGAGTTTAAATGTAGTTGGCTAAGGTGTATGTAAACTTCCGACTTCAAATGTAGGTAGTTTTTTAAGAGTTTTAGTTTGGAAAACTATCTCTCCACAGAAGCAGCAGTTAAAGGGATGGTTAAGAACAGCTTGATTGCCATAGCAACATCAGGGAAACTGGGCAGAAGGGAGTAGCGCTTCAAATAAGCAGTTCCCTAACATCTTTAATTGAGACTCTCATTCTCCTTAATTGCCGGCCTCAGCACGTTACGGAAAGAGATCAACTGTATGTGAAGCTCTGGGGACAGGTCGTCTGGATAATGGGCAACCAATAAATTGGCAGATGCAAACAGATTATCATCTTTAGAGGACAACAGTTCTTGAGGGCTCAAACAAAAAAGTGGTTTGAGATTTCATTCATACTGGTGAACCAGCGTTTGAGTTGTGTGGTTGCAATATCAACAGTTTCTTATCTCTGGTATATATCTTGGCATGCATTATTCAAGACTAGGTTGAAATTGTGTGCCGCACAATGGACATATAATGCACAATGTCTAAGGAAAGACTGTCTGTATTGTAAATACATAGTGTAAAAAACAGTCGGGTTCAACCTAGACCTACAGGCCGTGGTGAAATGATTTGCAACATGACACAGTCGTATACTGTAGCTACTAAAAACCACTACGTTGAACAAAAATTGAGACAAGCACAGACACAAATATACGTTTTTCCAAGAGAAGAAGTGACAGAAACAGAGAGAGACACAGCAAGGAAGACTTCAGGAGCATTGTTAGGCTATTTACTGTATATAGTTATAGATAGTAGGCTACACTGCATAATAAAACAATCCCTAGTAAGCTAGTGTTTTGTGAGCTGATCTGACAGCTGGTGCTTTAAGCTAGTGAGGGAGATGCGAGTCTCCAGCTTCAGAGATTTTTGCAATTCGTTCCAGTCATGGGCAGCAGAGAACTGGAAGGAAAGACGACCTAAGGAAGAATTGGCTTTGGGGGTGACCAGTGAGATATACCTGCTAGAGCGCGTGCTATGAGTGGGTGCTGCTATGGTGACCAGTGATCTGAGATAAGGCGGGGCTTTACCGAGCATAAACTTGTAGATAACCTGTAGCCAGTGGGTTTGGCGATGAGAATGAAGCGAGGGCCAAACAACGCGAGTGTACAGGTCGCAATGGTGGGTTGTGTATGGGGCTTTGGTGACAAAACGGATGGCACTGTGATAGACTACATCCAGTTTGTTGAGGAGAGTGTTGGAGGCTATTTTATAGATGACATCACCGAAGCCGAGGATCGGTAGGATGATCAGTTTTAAGAGGCTATGTTTGGCAGCATGAGTGAAGGATGCTTTGTTGCGAGATAGGAAGCCGATTCTAGATTAAATTTTGGATTGGAGATGCTTAAGGTGAGTCTGGAAGGAGAGTGTACAGTCTAACCAGACACCCAGGTATTTGTAGTTGTCCACGTATTCTAAGTCAGAGCCGTCCAGAGTAGTGATGCTGGACGGGTGAGCAGGTGCGGACAGTGATCGATTGAATATCATTTAGTTTTGCTTGCGTTTAAGAGCAATTGGAGGCCACGGAAGGAGAGTTGTAGGGCATTGAAGCTCGTCTGGAGGTCAGTTAACAGTGTCCAAAGAGGGGCCAGAAGTATACAGAATGGTGTTGTCTGCGTAGAGGTGGATCAGAGAATCAGCAGCAGCAAGAGCAACATCATTGATGTATACAGAAAAGAGAGTCGGCCCGAGAATTGAACCCTGTGGCACACCCATGGAGACTGTCAGAGGTCTGGACAACAGGCCCTCCGATTTGACACACTGAACTCTATCAGAGTTGGTAAACCAGGCGAGGCAATCATTTGAGAAACTGGCTGTCGAGTCTGCCAATAAGAATGTTGTGATTGACAGAGTCGAAAGCCTTGGCCAGGTTGATGAATATGGCTGCACAGTAATGTCTCTTATCGATGGCAGTTATGATGTCTTTTAGAACCTTGAGCTTGGCTGAGGTGCACCCGTGACCAGCTCTGAAACCAGATTGCATAGCGGAGAAGGTATGGGGGGATTTGAAATGGTCAGTAATCTGTTTTTTAACTTGGCTTTCAAAGACCTTAGAAAGACAGGGTAGGATAGATATAGGTCTGTAGCTGTTTGGGTCTAGAGTGTCTCCCCCTTTGAAGATGACTGCGGCAACTTTCCAATCTTTAGGAATCACAGACGATATGAAAGAGAGGTTGAACAGACTACTAATAAGGGTTGCAACAATTTCGGCAGATAATTTTAGAAAGAGAGGGTCCAGATTGTCTAGCCCGGCTGATTTGTAGTTCTTTCAGAACATCAGCTATCTGGATTTGGGTAAAGGAGAAATGGTGGGGGCTTTGGCGGGTTGCTGTGGAGGGTGCCGGGCAGTTGACCGGGGTAGGGGTAGCCATGTGGAAAGCATGGCCAGCCGTAGAGAAATGCTTATTGAAATTCTCAATTATAGTGGATTTATCGGTGGTGACAGTGTTTCCTAGCCTCAGAGCAGTGGGCAGCTGGGAGGAGGTGCTCTTATTCTCCATGGACTTTAAAGTGTCCCAGAACGTTTTTGAGTGAGTACTACAGGATGCAAATTTCTGTTTGAAAAAGCTTGCCTTAGCTTTTCTAACTGCCTGTGTATATTTGTTCCTAACTTCCCTGAAAAGTTGCATATCATGGGGGCTATTTGATGCTAATGCAGAACGCCACAGGATATTTTTGTGCTGGTCAAGGGCAGATAGGTCTGCAGTGAACCAAGGACTATATCTATTCCTAATTCACATTTTTTGGAGAGGGGCATGCTTATTTAAGATGGTGAGGAAGGCACTTTTAAAGAATAGCCAGGCATCATCTACTGACAAGATGAGGTCAATGTCATTCCAGGATACCCCGGCCAGGTCAGCAGAGGTGTATTTGGAGGGCGAGTTCGTTAGGATGACATCTATGAGGGTGCCCGTGTTTACTGATTTAGGGTTGTAACTGGTAGGTTCATTGATCATTTGTGTGAGATTGAGGGCATCAAGCTTAAATTGTAGGATGGCCGGGGTGTTAACTTCTTGCGTCGAGCCATCCCGGATCCGGTATCGTGACTACAGCCTCAAGCTCATTACCATAACGCAACGTTAACTATTCATGAAAATCGCAAATGAAATGAAATTACTCTATTTGCTCTCAAGCTTAGCCTTTTGTTAACAACACTGTCATCTCAGATTTTCAAAATATGCTTCTCAACCATTGCAAAACAAGCATTTGTGTAACAGTATTGATTGCTAGCGTAGCGTTTAGCATAGCATTTAGCGTTACCATTCAGCAGGCAACATTTTCACAAAAACCAGAAAAGGATTCAAATAAAATCATTTACCTTTGAAGAACTTCAGATGTTCTCAATTAGGAGACTCTCAGTTAGATAGCAAATGTTCCGTTTTTACAAAAAATATTATTTGTGTTGACAAATCGGTCCGTTTTCTGCGTCACGTTTAGCTATGAAAAAAAACCTGTATCCAGGATTGTGTAAATCTATCCGCAAGCTCATTAGCATAACACAACGTTAACTATTCATGAAAATCGCAAATGAAATTAAATCAATCTATTTGCTCTCAAGCTTAGCCTTTTGTTAACAACACTGTCATCTCAGATTTTCAAAATATGCCTTTGAACCATAGCTAAACAAGCATTTGTGTAACAGCATTGGTAGCCTAGCATAGTATTATGCCTCTCTTTCACCATGCAACATTTTCCACAAAAAGCAGAAAAGAATTCAAATAAAAGCATTTACCTTTGAAGAACTTCAGATGTTTTCAATGAGGAGACTCTGTTAGATAGCAAATGTTCCGTTTTTACAAAAAATATTATTTGTGTCGACTAATCGCTCCGTTTTGTTCATCACGTTTGGGTAAGGAAAAAAATAACAAATAATATTAAGTCATTAAAACACAAACTTTTTTCCAAATTAACTCCATAATATCGACAGAAACATGGCAAACCGATGTTTAGAATCAATCCTCAAGGTGTTTTTCACATATCTATCGATGATAAAATCCATCGTGGCAGTTTACTTTCTCTTCTGAAGAAATGGAACGCGCATGGACCTACAGGTTACGCAATAATTTCGAAACAGGACAACGGGCGGGACACCAGGTAAATGTAGTCTCTTATGGTCAATCTTCCAATGATATGCCTACAAACACGTCACAATGCTGCAGACACCTTGGGGAATAGACAGAAAGCGCAGGCTCATTCCTGGCGCATTCACAGCCATATAAGGAGACATTGGAACACAGCGCCTTTAGAATCTGGGGCATTTCCTGTATGAAGCTTCATCTTGGTTTCGCCTGTAGCATTAGTTCTGGGGCACTCACAGATAATATCTTTGCAGCTTTGGAAACGTCAGAGTTTTGTCTTTCCAAGGCTGTCAATTCCATGCATAGTCGAGCATTTTTTCGTGAGAAAATATCTTGTTTAAAACGGGAACGTTTTTTATCCAAAAATTAACCCCTATCTGTCATGCTGGTGACAGAGGACCCAAACGCGACTTAACAGAAACAGAGTTTATTAATGCTCAAAACCGAATAACTGAAATCCTCTAGATAGTAGAGGGGAAAACAACTGGAGAAGCGGCCACAGACTGCAGGTCGCTTCGGGTAGGCGCAGGCCGTAGTCAACTGAGACACCTGCTCACACGCAGCGTCTGAAGAAGGCACAAAACACGACAGGACAGGGTGATACACAATCACGGCAAAAAACACGACAGGACAGGGCGAAACGCAATTACAGCATGGAATACAAAACAAGGAACCGACGGAACAGGAACGGATTACAAAGGAATAAATAGGGAATCTAATCAGGGAAAGGATCGGGAACAGGTGTGGGAAGACTAAATGATGATTAGGGGAATAGGAACAGCTGGGAGCAGGAACGGAACGACAGAGAGAAGAGAGAGCGAGAGAGTGAGAGAGGGAGGGGAGAGAGAGGGATAGGAGGGAAAGAACCAAATAAGACCAGCAGAGGGAAACGAATAGCATGGGGAGCACAGGGACAAGACATGATAATAAATGACAAACATGACAGTACCCCCACTCACCGAGCGCCTCCTGGCGCTCTCGAGGAGGAACACTGGCAGCAACGGAGGAAATCATAGATCAAACGGTCCAGCACGTCCCGAGAAAGAACCCAACTCCTCTCCTCAGGACCGTAACGAAAAACGATAAAAAGGGAAACTAGGGTACTACTCTAAAAAAAAAATGAGAACTAGGGACAGACTGAGACACAGCAAGGGCAGGGACAAGAACAGGAGAGATGCGATGGCAGGGAACAGACTGAGACCCAGCAAGACCAGGAGCAGAAGCAGAAAAAAAAATTACCAGACTTCTTCTGCGCGCAGTCTGAACACGCAGCCACGAAACGGCGCGTGTCACGCTCCTGAGTCGGCCACCAAAAGCGCTGGCGAATAGACGCAAGAGTGCCTCGAACACCGGAATGACCAGCTAACTTGGCAGAGTGAGCCCACTGAAGAACAGCCAGACGAGTGGAAACAGGAACGAAAAGGAGGTTACTAGGACAA
This sequence comes from Oncorhynchus gorbuscha, assembly GCF_021184085.1. Taxonomy (NCBI): domain Eukaryota; kingdom Metazoa; phylum Chordata; class Actinopteri; order Salmoniformes; family Salmonidae; genus Oncorhynchus; species Oncorhynchus gorbuscha. Next base: position 82,986,616 of record NC_060173.1, read on the forward strand.
GCGCGCGCGACGCAGTGTGCGTGAGTGCTTGCTTAACCTGTCTTTCAATTCCCCAGACTGTCAACCCGACAACACGCCCATAAGGAAGAATCCCCTCGAGATCAGTAGAAGCCACAGAAGAACTAAACAGACGGGATAAGGCATCAGGCTTGGTGTTCTTGCTACCCGGACGGTAAGAAATCACAAACTCGAAACGAGCGAAAAACAACGCCCAACGAGCTTGACGGGCATTAAGTCGTTTGGCAGAACGGATGTACTCAAGGTTCTTATGGTCTGTCCAAACGACAAAAGGAACGGTCGCCCCCTCCAACCACTGTCGCCATTCGCCTAGGGCTAAGCGGATGGCGAGCAGTTCACGGTTACCCACATCATAGTTGCGCTCAGATGGCGACAGGCGATGAGAAAAATAAGCGCAAGGATGAACCTTATCGTCAGACTGGAAGCGCTGGGATAGAATGGCTCCCACGCCTACCTCTGAAGCGTCAACCTCGACAATAAATTGTCTAGTGACGTCAGGAGTAACGAGGATAGGAGCGGACGTAAAACGTTCTTTTAGAAGATCAAAAGCTCCCTGGGCGGAACCGGACCACTTAAAACACGTCTTGACAGAAGTAAGAGCTGTGAGAGGGGCAGCAACTTGACCGAAATTACGAATGAAACGCCGATAGAAATTAGCGAAACCTAAAAAGCGCTGCAACTCGACACGTGACCTTGGAACGGGCCAATCACTGACAGCTTGGACCTTAGCGGAATCCATCTGAATGCCTTCAGCGGAAATAACGGAACCGAGAAAAGTAACGGAGGAGACATGAAAAGAGCACTTCTCAGCCTTTACGTAGAGACAATTCTCTAAAAGGCGCTGTAGAACACGTCGAACGTGCTGAACATGAATCTCGAGTGACGGAGAAAAAATCAGGATATCGTCAAGATAGACAAAAACAAAAATGTTCAGCATGTCTCTCAGAACATCATTAACTAATGCCTGAAAAACAGCTGGCGCATTGGCGAGACCGAACGGCAGAACCCGGTACTCAAAATGCCCTAACGGAGTGTTAAACGCCGTTTTCCACTCGTCCCCCTCTCTGATGCGCACGAGATGGTAAGCGTTACGAAGGTCCAACTTAGTAAAGCACCTGGCTCCCTGCAGAATCTCGAAGGCTGATGACATAAGGGGAAGCGGATAACGATTCTTAACCGTTATGTCATTCAGCCCTCGATAATCCACGCAGGGGCGCAGAGTACCGTCCTTCTTCTTAACAAAAAGAACCCCGCCCCGGCCGGAGAAGAAGAAGGCACTATGGTACCGGCGTCAAGAGACACAGACAAATAATCCTCGAGAGCCTTACGTTCGGGAGCCGACAGAGAGTATAGTCTACCTCGAGGAGGCGTGGTCCCTGGAAGGAGATCAATACTACAATCATACGACCGGTGAGGAGGAAGGGAGTTGGCTCGGGACCGACTGAAGACCGTGCGCAGATCATGATATTCCTCCGGCACTCCTGTCAAATCGCCAGGTTCCTCCTGAGAAGTAGGGAGAGAAGAAACGGGAGGGATGGCAGACATTAAACACTTCACATGACAAGAAACGTTCCAGGATAGGATAGAATTACTAGACCAATTAATAGAAGGATTATGACATACTAGCCAGGGATGACCCAAAACAACAGGTGTAAACGGTGAACGGAAAATCAAAAAAGAAATAGTCTCACTGTGGTTACCAGATACTGTGAGAGTTAAAGGTAGTGTCTCAAATTTGATACTGGGAAGATGACTACCATCTAAGGCAAACATGGGCGTAGGCTTGTCTAATGGTCTGAAAGGAATGTTATGTTTCCGAACCCATGCTTCGTCCATGAAACAACCCTCAGCCCCAGAGTCAATCAAGGCACTGCATGTAGCACCCGAACCGGTCCAGCGTAGATGGACCGACATAGTAGTACAAGATCTAGATGAAGGGACCTGAGTAGTAGCGCTCACCAGTAGCCCTCCGCTTACTGATGGACTCTGGCCTCTTACTGGACATGAAATAACAAAATGTCCAGCAACTCCGCAATAGAGGCACAGGCGGTTGGTGATCCTCTGTTCCCTCTCCTTATTCGAGATGCGAATCCCTCCCAGCTGCATGGGCTCAGTCTCAAAGCCAGAGGAGGGAGATGGTTGCGATGCGGAGCAGGGAAACACCGTTGATGCGAGCTCTCTTCCACGAGCCCGGTGACGAAGATCTACCCGTCGTTCTATGCGGATGGCGAGAGCAATCAAAGAGTCCACATCTGAAGGAACCTCCCGGGAAAGAATCTCATCCTTAACCGCTGCGTGGAGTCCCTCCAGAAAACGAGCGAGCAGTGCCGGCTCGTTCCACTCACTAGAGGCAGCAAGAGTGCGAAACTCAATGGAATAATCCGTTATGGACCGTTCACCTTGGCATAAGGAAGCCAGGGCCCTAGAAGCCTCCTCACCAAAAACTGAACGGTCAAAAACCCGAATCATCTCCTCTTTAAAGTTCTGGAATCTGTTAGAGCAATCAGCCCTTGCCTCCCAGATAGCTGTGCCCCATTCTCGAGCCCGGCCAGTAAGGAGTGAAATGACGTAAGCAACCCGAGCTCTCTCTCTAGAGTATGTGTGGGGTTGGAGAGAGAACACAATCTCACACTGCGTGAGAAAGGAGCGGCACTCAGTGGGCTGCCCGGAGTAGCAAGGTGGGTTATTAACCCTGGGTTCTGGAGGCTCGGCAGGCCAGGGAGTAACAGGTGGCACGAGACGTAGACTCTGGAACTGTCCAGAGAGGTCGGAAACCTGAGCGGCCAGGTTCTCCACGGCATGGCGAGCAGCAGACAATTCCTGCTCGTGTCTGCCGAGCATGGCTCCTTGGATCTTGACGGCAGTGTAAACAGCGTCTGAAGTCGCTGGGTCCATTCCTTGGTCGGTTCCTTCTGTCATGCTGGTGACAGAGGACCCAAACGCGACTTAACAGAAACAGAGTTTATTAATGCTCAAAACCGAATAACTGAAATCCTCTAGATAGTAGAGGGGAAAACAACTGGAGAAGCGGCCACAGACTGCAGGTCGCTTCGGGTAGGCGCAGGCCGTAGTCAACTGAGACACCTGCTCACACGCAGCGTCTGAAGAAGGCACAAAACACGACAGGACAGGGTGATACACAATCACGGCAAAAAAACACGACAGGACAGGGCGAAACGCAATTACAGCATGGAATACAAAACAAGGAACCGACGGAACAGGAACGGATTACAAAGGAATAAATAGGGAATCTAATCAGGGGAAAGGATCGGGAACAGGTGTGGGAAGACTAAATGATGATTAGGGGAATAGGAACAGCTGGGAGCAGGAACGGAACGACAGAGAGAAGAGAGAGCGAGAGAGTGAGAGAGGGAGGGGGAGAGAGAGGGATAGGAGGGAAAGAACCAAATAAGACCAGCAGAGGGAAACGAATAGCATGGGGAGCACAGGGACAAGACATGATAATAAATGACAAACATGACACTATCTTGAAGAGGTTAAGCATGTCCCAGTTTAGGTCACCTAGTAGCACAAGCTCAGAAGATAGATGGGGGGGCAATCAATTCACATATGGTATCAAGGGCACAGCTGGGGGCAGAGGGAGGTCTATAGCAAGCGGCAACAGTGAGAGACTTGTTTCTGGAAAGGTGAATTTTTAGAAGTAGAAGCTCAAATTGTTTGGGTACAGATAGCCTGCAGAGTTCTGTATTACTATCTTTGCAGTAGATTGCAACACCTCCCCCTTTGACAGTTCTATCTTGGTGTAAAACGTTATTTCAGGGTTTTTGGTGGTTTTCCTAAGCCAGGATTCAGACACGGCTAAGACATCTGGGTTGGCAAAGTGTGCTAAAGCAGTGAGTAAAACAAACTTAGGGAGTAGGCTTCTAATGTTAACATGCATTAAACCAAGTCTTTTACGGTTACAGAAGTCAACAAATGAGAGCACCTGGGGAGTGGGAGTGGAGCTAGGCACTGCAGGACCTGAATTAACCTCCACATCACCAGAGGAACAGAGGAGAAGTAGGACAAGGGTACGGCTAAAGGCTATACGAACTGGCCGTCTAGCACGTTCGGAACAGAGACTCAAATGAGCAAGTTTCTGGGCACGATAGCATAGATTCAAGGCATAGTGTATAGACAAAGGTAGGATGTGAGTACATTGGAGGTAAACCTAGGCATTGAGTAATGATGAGAGAGATATAGTCGCTAGAGATGTTTCAACCAGGTGATGTCATTGCATATGTAGAAGGTGGAACAACATGGTTGGTTAAGGCATATTGAGCAGGGCTACGGGCTCTACATGAAATAAAACAGTAATCACTAACCAGGACAGTAATGGACGAGGCATATTGATATTAGAGAGAGGCATGCGTAGCCAAGTGAACATATGGGTCCAGTGAGTGGTTGGGCTGACTGGGGTCATGGTGATTCAGACAATTAATAGGTCAATGCTAACAAGCTAACAGTTAGTAGGCCATGGCTAAACAAGCTAGCAGTTAGCAGGCCAGGTTAGCAAGCAAGCAGTTAGCAGGGGCTAGCAGTTACAGACCGGGCAGGCAAGCTAGCAGTTAGCAGGCCGGGGCCAGCAAGCTTGCAGTTAGTAGACCGGGGCAAGCAAGCAGTTAGCAGGCCGGGTTAGCAAGCAAGCAGTTAGCAGGGGCAGGCAAGCAGTTAGCAGGGGCTAGCAGTTAGCAGACCGGACAGGCAAGCTAGCAGTTAGCAGACCGGGGCCGGCAAGCTAGCAATTGGGGGTGGACTGACTATATTATTTGGTGTTAATAGACTGGTTTGACACACCAAAATGTTCTATCCAAACTGGTGTCTGACTGGCGTTTTGATTGGCGTCTGGTTGACACATTCTATTTATTTTTATGTTTTTAGGAAATGGGGGGCAGCAACATGATTATCTCTTATGGATGTGCAGGGATAATTCAGATGGAACTGTTAGCAGGCATAGATGCAATCAGCATCCAGGAACTGAACAACCATTTTATAAATAAAGGTAAAACATGACAGGCAAATACTGTATGCAAGGCATATAAAAATGGTATAGCATGAAACATAAATTACTACATATACACATTTTTTTACATAGTTACATTACTTATTAATAAACAAATATAAATATTATGCATGGAAAATGAATGTGTCCGTTTAGCATTTATTTGTCATTTAGTATTTTTACAGTGTACATATGTAAAGCAGCCCTGCACAATTTTACCCAAGCATTGGCTTGGAAAGTCTCAGAAGGAAGTCTATAAGCAGACGAGAGGGAACTGCTTACATAACTGGAAAATGAGTGGTGTGAACCTATATTACAATTTCATAATTACATAGACAGACAAGATAATCCTTAACAACATAATTTAATCAGGTTACAAACCAACAAAGTGGTACACCGCTGAGCAAAAAGAATGTCTAACAGACACAAGTGGTTTCCATTCCTGGTTTCCAGCTGAGCTCAGAATATGATTTTGTTGCCTTGGACACTAACATGCCTTCCCTCTAAAGCAAACATATCTCACTTTATGATATGCAATTACCCCAAAACCACTTTAAAAAACATTTGACTTCCATGTGCAGTTGTTAGAAAAATTATAATGTATCTACCAACTGTGAGAGGATACATTTATTCAAGATATTTAGAATTATTTAATGTATGGCCTAACTTTTGTCTATAAAAATGTAATATGTTTAAACACACAAGTACTTGTCAATGGAGAAACGTCAGGTACTGTACTGACAGTGCTATTTTCCAGCTGAATCACGGAGCACATAAGTTCTTTAGTTTAAAAAGGAAACATAACAATGTGGACCCCTGAAATGAGAGATAGCTTTGCTTACTTGTTGCTGTGGTGACAGAGGAAGCAGTCTCAGCCCAGAAGCAGACTCTGTTGGCAACCGGGGTCATTGCATGTCATTTGTGTTGATAATTGACTATCTTATCATAACATATGATGAATCTGATATTATAATACGCCTTTCCTTTCCATTATGCTTTTTTATGACTAGAGGGACACTCATACAGTACCTTTAGAAAGTATTCATTCCCCTTGACTTATTTGACATTTTATTTGACATTTTGTTGTGTTACAGCCTAAATTCAAAATGGATTCAAAATATTTGTTTCTCACCTATCTACACACATAACACCATAATGACAAAGTGAAAATGGGGATGCTATGGCGATGCTTTTCAGCGGCAGGGACTGGGAGACTGGTAAGGATAGAGGGAAAAATTCATTGAGGCAAATCCTTGATGAGACAGACTGGGGGTGAAGATTTGCGTTCCAACAGGACAATGACACCAAGCATACAGCCTAAGCAACACTGGAATGGCTTCAGAACAAGAATGTGAAAGTTGTCAAATCCCATTGAAAACCTGTAGAAAGACTTGAAGATTGCTGTTCACCACCGCTCCAACTCTAATTTAACATAGTTTGAGATAATCTGCAAAGAAGAATGGGAGAAAATCCCCAAATCCAGAAGCTCGTACAGACATACCCATGGTGACTCAAAGCTGTAATAACCGCCAAAGGTGCTTCTACAAAGTATTGACCCAGGGATATGAATAGTTAAATATTTCTGTATAATTTTTTTAAATAAATTGGCTAAAATGTCAACAACAAAAAACTTTACTTTATTATGGGGTTTTGTGTGTAAATGGGTGAAAAAATACATGTAATTAATTTTGAATTCAGGCTGTAACACAACAAAATGTGGAATAATTCAAGAGGTATGAATACTTTCTGAATGCACTTGTCAGGGTTTTCACTGCTGGTCATTCGAGTCAAGTGCAGGAGAGCAGAGAATTGGTGATCAGGCGACTTTATTAGCCAAGACCAACAAACAGACAGACGGGTGCAAACAGCAACAACTCAAACCAACCGGCAAAAGTTACAAGCGCAAAATACCGTCAATAATACAACAATAAGGTTCACCAATAATCCCCAAATAGGGTTCAGGCAATGCCCAAGGTGAAAAACCAGACTGGTGCGATACAACAAACACGAAACAAAAAATTCCACACAAAGACATGGGGGGAACAGAGGAATGTAAAGCAGTGTGCAGGGAACAAGACAAAACAAATGGAACAAAAGGAACAATGAAAAATGGAGCGGCGATGGCTAGAAGGCCGGTGACTTCGACCGCCGAACGCCGCCCAAACAAGGAGGGGAGCCAACTTCGCCGGAAGTCGTGACAGCACTGTAGCTGTTGCTGGAGAATAACTTTTGCAGAGAGCAGTAATATCACGTTTCTTCCTTTAAAAAATTATGTAAAAAATAAATAAACAGGTCCATATTATGCTTGTTTCAACTTTCTTCATGCCATTCATTCTCCATATCATAACACTAACCCTGTATTTCAGTATGTACCATTTTCCCAAAATAGACTTTGGGACATAGACTACATCCTTGCCCTAGGTCATATGGGTAATTTAAGTCATATACTGTATAATAGTGGGCTAATCCCTGTTACCTTTCAGGGATTGAAATGTCTGTGATGTCAATTTATTAAAGGTTGATTTAGGGCAAAAACTAAAAATCGTTACAGTCTTTCAACTGTAACTAAAACAAAACGGTGAATAAGATATTTTAAGTGCCAATTCTTACCAATCTCTACAGCTTCCGTCCAAAACCGAATCCTGTGAAATGACGTCACCACATACTGGAGGATTAACTGGCTAGCTTAGTTAACGAACTAGCTAAATTCGTTGTGACGCGCATAACAAACCACCAAAGACACACCCAATTTCTGTGCCAAAATTGAGAAAGGGGCTGAATCATCAAATCAACATATTTTGTTTGTCACATGCATAGTAAACAACAGGTGTTGACTAACAGTGTAACGCTTTCTTACAGGCCCTACACATCAAAGCAGAGAGAAAAATTAATTGTATTATAACACAATTAATAAATACACAATGAGTAACGTGCTGAGTCGATAATTGAGGTAGGTATGTGTATATAGGTAGATGTAAAGTGTCTCGCCAACAGTATAGATAATGAACAGCAACGGAGTCAAAAAGAGTTAGTGAAAAACGGGTCAATGCAGACAGTCCTTGGTAGCTATTTGGTTCTATATATCGGTATCGCTTGCCGTGTAGGCAGTAGAAGAGAGAACAGTAAGACAGGGATGGGCAACTGGTGCCACGTGGGCCACATGGAGGAACTCAGTAAGGGTCTCAACTTACTGTTGCGTGCTAGAATAATAGAATACACAATTTCAAAATTTGTATCAGCAGTCACTCAATTAGACATGTCAGCTAAATGTTTTTGGATTTGTAAGTAAGTCTAGGGGCCAGCTATCTAATCTTGTAGTAAGCATGGTCGAATTACCGACCAGGGTAGGGCCCATTGATAATCAGTTATCATATTAAAAACTGCAAGCATTTGCCTCCCTCCTTTGGCAAAATGTATAGAATTGCAGGAAATGAGTTATGCTAAATCTTCTCGCCGTCCCATGGCAAAATGTGTAGAATTGCAGTACTTGCTTTAAAAAGGCAACATTTTTCTACATCCCATGGCAAAATGTGAAGAATTGCAGGAAATGAACTTCGCTGTCAAAAGGAGGGCCGCTAAAATAAACTCATGTGGAGAGGGTAGAAAGTTTTACGTTCCTCTGCGTACACATCACGGACAAACTGATTTGGTGCACCCACACAGACAACATGGCGAAGAAGGCGCAGCAGCGCATCTTCAACCTCAGGAGGCTGAAGAGATTTGGCTTGTCACCAAAAGCACTCACAAACTTTTACAGATGCACAATCGAGAGCATCTTGTCGGGCTGTATCACCGCCTAGTATGGCAACTACTCCTCCCACAACCGTAAGGCTCTCCAGAGGGTAGTGAGGTCTGCACAACGCATCGCCGGGGGCAAAGTACCTGCCCTCCAGGGCACCTACACCACCCGATGTCACAGGAAGGCCATAAAGATCATCAAGGACAACAACCACCCGAGCCACTGCCTGTTCACCCCGTTATCATCCAGAAGGCGAGGTCAGTACAGGTGCATCAAAGCAGGGACCAAGAGACTGAAAAACAGGTTCTATCTCAAGGCCATCAGACTGTTAAACAGCCACCACTAACATTGAGTGGCTGCTGCCACACATGTAAAACATGTATCACGAGCCACTTTAAACAATGCCACTTAATAGAATGTGTAATACCCTACATTACTCATCTCTTGTGTATATACTGTACTCTATACCACCTACTGCATCTTGCCATCTTTATGTAATATACTGTATGTATCACTAGCCACTTTAAACAATGCCACTTAACATAATGTTTACATACCCTACATTACTCATCTCATATGTATATACTGTACTTGTCAAACCCTGACCTTATATTCTTTGTTTTCTTTATTATTTTGGTTAGGTCAGGGTGTGACAAGGGTGATATATATGTGTTTTTGTACTAGTCTCGGTGTTAAATATGTCTATGGTTGCCAAGATTGGTTCTCAATTAGAGGCAGATGTTTATCGTTGTCTCTGATTGGGAACCATATTTAGGAAGCCATATTTAGGCAGGTATTTCGTGGGTTATTGTCTATGGTTAGTTGCCTGTGTCTGTACTTGTTTATATTTAGCTTCACGTGCGTTTTGTGGTTTTGTAAAGTTTGTTTAGTGTTCTTAGTTTCATTAAAAAGAAGAATGTATTCACATCACGCTGCGCATTGGTCTCCATTCAACGAGCGTGACAGTACTCGATACCATCTACTGCATCTTGCCTATGCCGTTCTGTACCATCACTCATTCATATATCTTTACGTACATATTCTTCATCCCTTCAGGAGGCTGAATAGATTCGGCATGGGCCCTCAGATCCTAAAATTTCTACAGCTGCACCATTGACAGCATCTTGACTGGCTGCATCCCAGCTTGGTATGGCAACTGTTTGGCATCCGACCGCAAGGCGCTACAGAGGGTAGTGTGTATGGCACATTACATCACTGGCGCCGAGCTGCAATCCTGCAATCCAGGAACTCTTAAAAATTCAATCAAATTTTATTTGTCACATACACATTGTTAGCAGATGTTAATGCGAGTGTAGCGAAATGCTTGTGCTTCTTGTTCCGACAATGCAGTAATAACCAACGAGTAATCTAACCTAACAATTTCACAACAGCTACCTTATAAATGTAAAGGGATAAAGGCGATATTGTGACTTCTTCGCGACTGTGTTGGTGTGTGTGGACCATGTTAATTCCTTACTGATGTGGACACAGAGGAACTTGAAGCTCTTGACTCACTCCAGGAACAGCCCAGCCTATATGGATAAAATTACAGTTACATTTCTATTAAGTTTGGAACAAGAAGCTGTCTGCTTACTATTGTGAATCAGCCGCGAGCTGCCCAGTGACACAAGCCAACCAGAAGAGCTAAATTACTTCTGTGCTCGCTTCGAGGCAAGCAACACTGAGGCAAGCATGAGACCATCAGCTGTTCCTGACGAGTGTGTGATCACGATCTCCATAGCCGATGTGAGTAAGACATTTAAACAGGTCAACATTCACAAGGCCGCGGGGCCAGACGTAATACCAGGATGTGTAGCCCGAGACAAAGCTGACCAACTGGCAAGTGTCTTTACTGACATTTTCAACCTGTCCCTGACTGAGTCTGTAATACCAACATGTTTTAAGCAGACCACCATAGTCCCTGTGGCCAAGAGCAATAAGGTAACCTGCCTAAATGACTACTGACCCGTGGCACTCACGTTTGTAGCCATGAAGTGCTTTGAAATCCTTGGCAAGACTCACATCACCACCATTATCCCAGAAACCCTGGGCCCACTCCAAATTGCAAATCTCTATTGCACTCCACACTGCCTTTCACACCTGGACAAAATGAACACCTATGCAAAATGAACACCTATGCGAGAATGCTATTCATTGACTACAGCTCAGCGTTCAACACTATAGTGCCCACAAAGCTCATCAATAAGCTAAGGACCCTGGGACTTAACACCTCCCTCTGCAGCTGGGTCCTGGACTTCCTGACAGGCCACCCCCAGGTGGTAAGGGTAGTTAACAAGACATCCGCCACGCTGATCCTCCACACAGGGGCCCCTCAGGGGTGCGTGCTCAGTCCCCTCCTGTAATCCCTTTTCACTCATGACTGCATGGCCAGGCACGACTCCAACACCATCATTAAGTTTGCCGATGACACAACAGTGTTAGGCCTGTTTCACTGACAACGACGAGACAGCATATAGGGAGGCCCTCAACGTGATCAAGACAAAGGAGATGATTGTGGACTACAGGGAAAGGAGGACCGAGCACACCCCCATTCTCATCGGTGGGGCTGTAGTGGAGCAGGTTGAGAGCTTCAAGTTCCTTGGTGTCCACATCACCAACAAACTAACATGGTCCAGGCACACCAAGACAGTTGTGAAGAGGGCACAACAAAACATATTCCCCCTCAGGAGACTGAAAAGATTTGGAATGGGTCCTCAGATCGTTTTAAGGTTCTGCAGCTGAACCATCAAGAGCATTCTGACTGGTTGCATCACTGCCCTGGTAGGGCAACTGCTATGCCTCCGACCACAAGGTGCTACAGAGGGTAGTGCGTCCGGCTCAGTACATCACTGGGGCCAAGCTTCCTGCCATCCAGGAACTCTATACCAGGCGGTGTCAGAGGAAGGCCCTAAAAATTGTCAAAGAATCCAGTCACACTAGTCATAGACTGTTCTCTCTGCTACCGCATGACAAGCGGTACCGGAGCACCAAGTTTAGGTCCAAGAGGCTTATAAACAGCTTCTACCCCCAAGCCATAAGACTCCTGAACATCTAATCAAATGGTTACACAGAATATTTGCATTGCCCCCCTCTCAATTTTACGCTGCTGTTATTCTCTGTTAATATCTGTGCATAGTCACTTTAATAACTCTACTTACATGTACATATTACCTCAAATAGCTTGACTAACAGGTTCCCCACACATTGACTGTGTACCGGTACCCACTGTATATAGTCTCGCTATTGTTATTTTACTGCTGCTCTTTAACTACTTGTTACTTTTATTTCTTATTCTTATTCGTATTTTTTAAACTGCACTGTTGGATAGAGACGTGTAAGTAAGCATTTCACTGTAAGGTCTAAACCTGTTGTATTCTGCGCATGTGACTAATAACATTTGATTTGATTGATTTGACCAACCAAAGAGACAGGGTTGGGATGTTAAAATTACTAACTGGGACTTAAGATAATGGTTTCATTCCAATCCTTGCTCTGTGATAAGATAAGAAAGGAAATTACCCCATTGGACAACAGCTACTGTACACATGAGCAGATTGTTCTATGATGGGTGAAGGGGATACCTAGTCAGTTGCAAAACTGAATACATACAACCGAAATGTGTCTTCCACATTTAACCCAACCCCTCTGAATCAGAGAGGTGTCAGAGGCGGCCTAAATTGACATTATCGGCGCCCAGTTCTTGTGGAGGTCAACTGCCTTGCTCAATAGCAGAACTGCATCATTTCCAACCTGCCAGCTCTGGGATTCGAACAAGCAACCTTTCAGTAACTGTCCAAACACTAACTGCTAGGCTTCGAGGGCCCAGCGCCTAGCAACACAGGTTTTATATCTCCACCCCCCCAAAAAACTGTGCATTTGGAACATGTTCCCAGAGCTGTCGTCGGCGCCCAGTTTTCAGACACTTAAGTTCCACATCCTGGCCCCATCACTCTCCATCTTGTCCTGATGGACGCTGAGAGGCCACTGCTTCTGGTTTCCCAAAAAAGTAATCAACATGTCCTTTCGCTATGGGGATGAGACAAAAAGAGACTAATACAGACCCAGGGCCTGTACTTAAAAGGCAGGTAGCCTAGTGGTTAGAGACGCAAGCTAGAGACTGGAGGGTTGCCAGTTTAAATCCCAGGTTTGACAGGAAAAATATGGTGTGAAGTGAGCTGGCAACCAAAGGGTTGCTGGTATGAAATGTTAAATCCCATTACCTTCTGTTATGCCCTTGAGTATTTAACACCCCACAACAACTGGTCCATGGGAGCCCAGTGTGACAGCCCCCTGCTACAACCACATTTTGGTTGGACCTTGTGTACAATTGACAAATGAAGTGATCTTAATCTGAAAAGCGTCTCAGAGTATGAGTGCTGATCGAGTATGGTGGTATTTTCACCTGGTACCTGTCCAGACATTGGTGGTTGTGAGTACCTGTTTTGGAGGGTGAACATGTGACCTATAGTGTTGTTTAGAACTGTGGCCCACAGTAAGAGGGAACGAGAGAGAGATATTGGAGGTGAGGAATGTCAAAAGAGACCTGCTGAGAGAAAGAGCAGGTCCTTCTCACAAAACGCCACGGTACAAATCACCGCTCCGGCAAGCGCAGAGGGGAAAGCACTTTTCCTCACCACGTCGTCAGCCTTGAAAGATTGCTTCTTTTTCCAGATGGTCCGAGGAGAGCAGCACCTCCAGTTGCCCGGCCGAACTGCCGGGGGAATGGGAGGCATATTCGGGCCCCTCACTGGAGATGAATATAAACAGATATTCCTTTTTCCCTCACCCACCAAACAGTTGAATTGATTTATTGTGGAGAGCAGGGAAAAGGAGGGAGGAGGCCCCCACGTCAGGTTGGTCTCAATTGGCTCGGTTGTTGATGAGGAGCCGTGTCAACTGACCTATGGGTGTGTGAGTGCGAGTGGGAACTCAGTGGGCTAATAGAGTATTGCATTCCGAAACCTGCCTGATCACACAAACACACTGCAAGTGCTATATGCAACAATTCCACCCATAGGTAGACCTAAATGTCAATGAGAAATCTGCGGTAGTGGAAAAGTAGTAGAAAAGGAATCAAATATTTATTTTAATGCAAGACCTACTTGAACACACACAGATCGGCTTATTCAATAACATTAGACAATAATGCATGGGATGAATAGTTAACTTTAGTGCTCAAGGCTTCTACTCAACAAAAAAGTTGGCGTGACCCAGGAATAATGGTACACCCAGTATATCACAAAGACCTAATTGAGCCTTTGCAGCGTGATGGCAGCAAGCCGGAGTTAAGAGCAAAGCGTCCATGAGAAAGTTTTAGGGAACGGACCAGCGTCTCGGCCCAAATCTCCCAGCTGCTTCTTGGTCCCTAATTGACAGGTCCAGGTGTTCAGGCAAGATTTGAAACCCAAGTCAGTGGACTGTTAGTGTTACTTATTCCAAAAAGAGGGCTGCATAGCCTAATCCTATATCTTATCATGCTGGGAAAACAAGGTAGTCTTTAAAATGTAATACTCCATGTGATGGTCATCTTGAAGAGGCACGCACTGTGCACTCCACTTCACAGTTTGTGTGTATGTATGCATGTGCACCTGTCTTTGTGCATGTGTGTGCCTCTGTGTTCTTCCCTGTGTGTGTGTGTGTGTGTGTGTGTGTGTGTGTGTGTGTGTGTGTGTGTGTGTGTGTGTGTGTGTGTGTGTGTGTGTGTGTGTGTGTGTGTGTGTGTGTGTGTGTGTGTGTGTGTGTGTGTGTGTGTGTGTGTGTGTGTGTGCGTGCGTGCGTGCGTGCGTGCGTGCGTGTGTGTGTGTGTGTGTGTGTGAGCTACCCTGTTTGTGTACATGTGGTTATGCTCTAGTCTTGGCACCACATGGGGTAACTGCAGCTCTCCATGTTCCAGTCGAGATGTGGTAGTGGTGGTGGGGGGTGATATTAGGATAATGAGAAAAGTTCAGTTGAAGTCTAACTTCACAGATACCATCTTGTCGAGGAGAATGACGAGGTAAGGGGTTCAAAAGTTCACCCAGTGCTCACTTTGAATGCCACCTTCAATTGGTACACATTTCAAATGTCAAGCAGCGGGGGCACTCATTTACCTTTTCAAATCAACCCGTGAGAGGAACAAATTCTGAGGGGAATACCAAATGAGGCCACTTCAAAAGGACCTGTCCTTTCCACATCTTCTCCAGCGAATTTGTAAAGCAGATCCGAATCGACTCAATGAAAACAATCTGTGGCATGGCCTCTTCTGGATCCCCACGCTGAGACAAAAGTTGTTCTCGTCACAGAAGATACCATAAAATCAATTGCTTCACCTGTAACCCCTGAACGCTACAGGGGCATTCAAGTGTCATTTGGGGGTAGAAAGAGAAAGTGTCCACTCTCCTGCTTGCACCACAAGCACAAGCTCTTTCATGAAAGCAAATAAAAGATTGAATGCAGTGAATAAGGTTGGTCTGTTCTTACTACTTCCACCCAATCTCTTTTCCTTTCCTCTCCTCTCCTCATCGCTCTCCCTCATCTGGTCTCTCCACTGTTGTGAGAGTAAAAAAAAACATTGTATCCATGCAGCTCAGGGGAAACCTGTCTGTCTCTTTTTTCTATAGATGTCTGGTGGAGACGCATTTCCTGCACGCATTCAGTGTGTCGTCCTACTGTCTGTAGGAGTGCATGTGTATTTGTGTGTCTTTGTACTGTGTGTGTATGTGTGTGTGTGTCTTTCTGCTGTATGTCTGTGTGTATGTGGAGGCCTTGCCACGTTGCGGGGCTCCTGCTCTGGGCAGACGACCAGGAGACTAGGGGCCTGGCCTTTCTCCAGGGCAGCCACGGCCTGTGTCCTGCCTGGCTGCATGCATGCCCAGAGGGTGTGGAGCCTGCCTGCATTGGCACCATGCGTCCCACAGTTAAGGGAAAGCATGCTGATCAAATCCAATTATCTATGAAGTCACTTGTACTTAGAGGAAAAGCACAGAAGCATATTTGCCTGGTGAAATGATAAAACCCTAACATGAAAATAACAGAAGAGGTGAGGAGAAACTGAGAAGGATTCTTGTTAAATCAGGGTTATATCTCAGTGGCTTAAAAAGCTATCGATACCCCGGCTTGTCTGTGCCATCCACAGTGCTTCTCTCAATCCACAATACACCCCTGCTGTGTAGCTCAGAGTGCACAAGTGAGTAGCTTCAAGCCTGATACTCTATTTTGTTTTGACAGCCTTCATACTAACCTAATATTGTTTGGATGGATTTCAAAATGCAGAGACACAATATTAACTACTCCCATGTCTGTTGTGTTGACAGTATATGGAGCCTGAGAAAAGATAACTATTCTAAGTGCTTTGGTATGTGGTTGGAAGACCAATTGGACTCTGAGTATCATATTGGTCATGCTAAAGAGAGCAGCTGCGGAATTTACAGTAGTGTGCTCTCACCACAACTGACTGCCCTGCAGCTGAGCAATTAATCAGCGGTTAACCCCACAAACCTTGCGTGGAATCAAAAATGTACCGCCACTGACGCACAGCCATACATACACACCCCGCTTACACCCATCCCTAAAAAAGACCAACAAAAAAAAAGACCAATGCGCAAACAAAACAAACGTTTCCAATATCACCACGCCAAACTCATTTTGTCAATACTTTTCAAGGTACCCAACACGGACGCCAAGGCTTTGAGGATCTATGATGGTCTCAAGGCCTTTTAAATAAGTTGAAATGGAAAAGAGGAAAATACTGAGAAGAGTATTGATGTAAAATCCATAACCTCCATGGTCGCTTAGCAGTCAGATGCTCTTACAACATTTTACTTAACATGTGTTGTTAGCTAAGCGGTGCCTAAAGACCTCTTGCTCTCCACAAAATACTGATATGCTTTAGCAAAGGCAGAAGGAAGGACTGTGTACTGCTTGAGCAGACGGGATGTATTTTTTGCAATAAGCAAGTAGGAGGTTTTTAACAAGACATCTGGGGTAAAAATCCCCTTACCTCCATAAAAAGCCTCCAGCCCTATGGCGCTTAATTGCATTCACCATATGCATACGGTGTCAGAGGAAGGCCCTAAAAATGTTAAAATACTCCAGCCACCATTTTCGTCTCTGCTACCCCTTGGCAAGCGGTTCTGATGCACCAAGCCTGGAACCAACAGGAAACTGACCAGCTTCTACCCCCAAGCCATACGACTGCTAAATAGTTAGTTAAATAGTTAACCAAATAGCTACTCGAACTTTCTGCATGACCCTTTTTGCACTAACTTGTTTGACTCATCGCATACGCTGCTGCTACTGCTTATTATTTATCCATTTATTCCTAGTTATATGTACATGTCTACCTCAATTACCTTATACCCCTGCATATAAACTCGGTACTGGTACCCCGTGTGTAGTGTGTCTTCAGAGAGTATTCAGAAAGTATTCAAACCCCTTTAAAAAATAGTGTTGTGTTTCAGCCTGAATAAAATGGATACAGTTGAGATTTTGTGTCCCTGATCTACATACAATACCCCATAATCTCAAAGTGGAATTTTGTTTGTTGAAAAAAACAAGCTGAAATGTCTTCAGGCAATAACTTATTTTTCGCCTAAAATTACATACCCATATCTAACTGCCTGTAGCTCAGGACCTGAAGCAAGGATATGCATTTTCTTGATACCATTTAAGGAAACACTTTTGAAATTTGTGGAAATGTTAAATTAATGTAGGAGAATATAACATATTATATCTGGTAAAAGATAAACCATGCGTTTGAGACATTTTTGTTCCATCATCTTTGAAATGGAAAAGAAAGGCCATTATATAACTTGGGAGTCTAGGCCAATTTAGATTTTGACCACTAGATGGCAGACACAGCAGGGGTTCAAACTGTAGAATTCTGTTCCTGCATTTGAATATGAAATGGATTTTATCAAACAAAACTATGCTACATTTTATCTCTCGGAATTACTGAATGTAAGTACATTATTTACCTTCAGAGGTGAATGTATCAAACCAGTTGCCGTGATATTTTTTGTTTGTTATTGTGCACTCTTCTCAAACAACAACACAGAGTTAAACATGGAATAAACAAGCGTACAGAAAAAAAGTCTATATACAGTGTGTGCAAATGGCATGAGGAGGTAAGGCAATAAATAGGCCATAGTAGCGGAGTAATTACAATTTAGCAAATTAACACTGGAGTGATAGATGAGCAGATGATGATGTGCAAGTAGAAATACTGGTGTGCAAAAGAGCAGAAAAGTCAATAAAAACAACATGTGGATGAGGTAGGTAGATTGGGTGGGCTATTTACAGATTGGCTATATACAGCTGCAGCGATCAGTTAGCTAGTCAGATAGCTGATGTTTAAAGTTAGTGAGGGAAATATGTCTCCAGCTATTTTTGCAATACGTTCCAGACATTGGCAGCAGAAAACTGGAAGGAAAGGTGGCCAAATAAGTTGTTGGCTTTGGGGATGACCAGTGAGATATACCTGCTGGAGTGCGTGCTACGGGTGGGTGTTGTTATCGTCACCAGTGAGCTGAGATAAGGTGGCGCTTTACCTAGCATGGACTTGTAGATGACCTGGAGCCAGTGGGTCTGGCGACGAATATGTAGTGAGGGCCAGCCGACTAGAGCATACAAGTCGCAGTGGTGGGTGGTATAAGGTGCTTTAGTGACAAAACAGATGGCACTGTGATAGACTGCATCCAGTTTGCTGAGTAGAGTGTTGGAAGCCATTTTGTAGATGACATCGCCGAAGTCGAGGATCGGTAGGATAGTCAGTTTTACTAGGGTAAGCTTGGCGGCGTGAGTGAAGGAGGCTTTGTTGTGGAATAGAAAGCCGACTCTTGATTTGATTTTCAATTGGAGATGTTTGATGTGAGTCTGGAAGGAGAGTTTGCAGTCTAGCCATACACCTAGGTACTTATAGATGTCCACATATTCAAGGTCGGAACCCTCCAGGGTGGTGATGCTAGTCGGGCATGCGGGTGCAGGCAGCGATCGGTTGAAAAGCATGCATTTGGTTTTACTCGCGTTTAAGAGCAGTTGGAGGCCACGGAAGGAGTGCTGTATGGCATTGAAGCTCGTTTGGAGTTTAGATAGCACAGTGTCCAATGACGGGCCGAAAGTATATAGAATGGTGTCGTCTGCGTAGAGGTGGATCAGGGAATCGCCCGCAGCAAGAGCAACATCATTGATATATACAGAGAAAAGAGTCGGCCCGAGAATTGAACCCTGTGGCACCCCCATAGAGACTGCCAGAGGACCGGACAGCATGCCCTCCGATTTGACACACTGAACTCTGTCTGCAAAGTAATTGGTGAACCAGGCAAGGCAGTCATCCGAAAAACCGAGGCTATTGAGTCTGCCGATAAGAATATGGTGATTGACAGAGTCGAAAGCCTTGGCGAGGTCGATGAAGACGGCTGCACAGTACTGTCTTTTATCGATGGCGGTTATGATATCGTTTAGTACCTTGAGTGTGGCTGAGGTGCACCTGTGACCGGCTCGGAACCCAGATTGCACAGCGGAGAAGGTACGGTGGGCCAACAAGTTATATACATTATATAAAAACACGCACACAAACATGGAGGAAACAGAGGGTTAACCTGTTAGTCCTATAGGGGCAGTATTTCATTTTTGGATAAAAACACGTGCCCGTTTTAAGCGCAATATTTTGTCAAGAAAAGATGCTCGACTATGCTTGGAATTGATAGCTTTGGAAAGAAGACACTCTGACGTTTCCAGAACTGCAAAGATTTTCACTGTGAGTGCCTTATAACAAAAGCTTCAGGCAAAACCAAGATGTTGGAGCGACCAGGAAATCAACAGGATTTCTGAAGGTACGTTTTCCATGATCGCCTTATATGGCTGTGAATGCGACAGGAATGAACGGACACTTTCTAGCGTTTCCCCAAGGTGTCTGCAGCATTGTGACGTATTTGTAGGCATATCATTGGAAGATTGACCATAAGAGACTACATTTACCAGGGGTCCCGCACGGTGTCTGTGTGGAAGTTGGTGCGCAAAAGTCACCTACCAGTATTTTTCCATCCGAATCTGAGAACAATGCAGGCTTCCAGGAACGGCATTTCAATGAAGAGATATATGACAAAACACCTTGAGGATTGATTCAAACAACGTTTTCCATGTTTCAGTCGATATTATGGAGTTAATTCGGAAAAAAGTTCGACGTGTAGGTGACTGAATTTTCGGTTAGTTTCGGTAGCCAATTGCATAGAAACAAAACTGAACGTTGTGTCCTACATAAGAATCTTTCAGGAAAAACTGAAGTTCTTCAAAGGTAAATTATTTTATTTGATCCCTTTGCTGGTTTTTGTGAATATGTTGCGTGCTAAATGCTAATGCTAAATGCTAAGCTAGCTATCACCACTCTTATACAAATTATTGATTTTCTCTGGTTCTAAAGCATATTTTGAAAATCTGACACGACAGGATTGTTAAGAAAAGGATAAGCTTGAGAGCAGGCATATTTATTTCATTTCATTTGCGATTTTTAGAAATCGCTAACGTTGCGTTATGGTAATGAGCTTGAGGCTGTAGTAATGCGACCGCATGCGGGATGGGGCGGACTATGAGGTTAAATAATGAACATGAAAAGTGAAAAGTGGATCGGCGATGGCTAGAAAGCCGGTGATGTTGAGCGTCGAATGCAGCCCGAACATGGAGCCTGAGGACGAAGGCGCAGGGCGATCCGGATGGAGACGGTGGAACTCCCGCAGCATCGAGGGGTCCAAAACGTCCTCCACCGGCACCCAGCATCTCTCCTCCGGACCTTACCCCTACCCCTCCACGAGGTACTAAAGGCCCCTCGCCCGACGCCTATAGCAAGGCTATATACAGGTGTCTGTATATAGCCTTGCTACTCTTTTTTCAAATGTCTTTCTACTGTTGTTTTATTTCTTTACTTACCCACACACACACAATTTTGTTGGCACCATTGGTTAGAGCCTGTAAGTAAGCATTTCACTGTAAGGTTTATACCTGTTGTATTCGGCGCACGCCGGGGCCCCTTCGATGTCCAGGGGAGGTGGAGGAACCTCCCGCACCTCAGACTCGTGGAGTGAACCAGCCACCACCGGCCTGAGGAGAGACACAGACGTCGACCGCCGAACGCCACACGAACTTGGAGAGGGACCGACTTTGGCGGAAGTCGTGACATCATCTTTCTGCAGGATTATGCATGTAAATTCAACAGTTGCTTTTGCTTTTCGTACTCTGCAGTTTCACCATTTCATACTTACTAAGCTTGGCATAGATTATTTTATTACTAGTGACAGATGAGGTACCCAGCTGTCACGCCTTGGTCATTGTATTTTGTGTTTTTGTTATATGTTTGGGTAGGCCAGGGTGTGACATGGGTTTATATGTTGTTTTTCGTATTGGGGTTTGTAGTATTTGGGATCGCGGCTGTTTAGGGGTGTTGTATAGGCTTGGCTGCCTGAGGCGATTCTCAATCAGAGTCAGGTGATTCCCGTTGTCTCTGATTGGGAACCGTATTTAGGCAGCCTTAGTTTCGCTTTGTATTTTGTGGGTGATTGTTCCTGTCTTTGTGTAGTATTCACCAGATAGGCTGTAATTAGTTTCACGTTCCGTTTGTTGTTTTCGTCTTTCAGTTATTTCATGTACCGCGATTCTTTCATTAACCTGTTACTCCTACCCCCTACTTTTTCGAACATTCTGTTAAAAATCGCGCAACATTTCAGCGCCCTGCTACTCATGCCAGGAATATAGTATATGCATATGATTAGTATGTGTGGAT
This sequence comes from Oncorhynchus gorbuscha, assembly GCF_021184085.1. Taxonomy (NCBI): domain Eukaryota; kingdom Metazoa; phylum Chordata; class Actinopteri; order Salmoniformes; family Salmonidae; genus Oncorhynchus; species Oncorhynchus gorbuscha. The sequence continues at coordinate 83,008,126 of NC_060173.1, forward strand.
AGAAAACACTCAGACGTTTCTAAAACTGGTTAAATCACGGCTGTGACTATAACAGAACGTGCGTTTCATCGAAAAGCGCAGGAAAATCTGATCACTGAAAATATATCCATCCGCCATGTCAACCCATTGTTAAAGGCGAACCACATTAAATGGGGCTGAGGTTGCAATACCTACAGCTTCCACACGATGTCAACAGTCTTGTCATTTGCCTAGGCTTTGATTCTTGGTCAAACGAAGAAGAGACAAGCCATTTGTTCACGTCTCCGACCGGATATTTTGGTTGAGATTTACCCGGACATTATTTCCAGACGTACCCTTAAAGAATATACTTCGTCTCGTGATCAATTTGATAGCTTATTAACGTGTACTAATACCTAAAGTTGCATTACAAAAGTATTTCGAAGTGTTTTGTGAAAGTTTATCGTCAACTTTTTTAATTTAAAAAAATGACGTTACGTTATAAGACACTATTTTTTTTCCGTTTATCACACAGTCTTCATAGATCGATATCTAGGCTATATATGGACCGATTTAATTTAAAAAAGACCCCATAGTGATTATGGGACATCTAGGAGTGCCAACAAAGAAGTTGGTCAAAGGTAATGTATGTTTTATATTTTATTTGTGCGGTTTGTGTAGCGCCGACTATGCTAATTATTTTGTTTACGTCCCCTGCGGGTCTTTTGGGGTGTTACATGCTATCAGATAATAGCTTCTCATGCTTTCGCCGAAAAGCATTTAAAAAATCTGACTTGTTGCCTGGATTCACAACGAGTGTAGCTTTAATTCAATACCCTGCATGTGTATTTTAATGAACGTTTGAGTTTTAACTAGTACTATTAGCATTTAGCGTAGCACATTTGCATTTCCAAATGTCTAGATGGGACGCCTGCGTGTCAGGTAGGAGCAAGTGGTTAAAGTCATGAGTAACCAACACGCTGCATTTCGGTCCGACTCTCTTCTTTCAACAGACGAACATCGTTACAGAATCACCCACCACTCACGGACCGAGCAGTGTGTAAACTGGCAGCGACAGCGACAGCTTCAGCAGCGAAAGGAGGACGTTATGGACGGTAGAGGCATGGAGTATACGACGTGGGAAGAAATCGACAGGTGGGCGGCCGACCCAGAGAGAGTGCAGGCGCCCGCCTGGGATTCGTTGCAGCAATGCGAAGAGGGCTATAGGCGAATGGAGTCAATAAAAAAGAGAAGGCGGCGCAGAGCGAAAACCGAAAGTCACCCCAAAAAATGTATTGGAGGGAGGCTCAGGTAGAGTATGGCTGAGTCAGGAGATAGACCTGAGCCAACTCTCCTTGTTTATCGTGAGGAGCCAAGGAGGAGACCAGAACCAGAGCCAGTGTTAGAGGTGAGCGAAGCAGAGACTGTGAAGGAGTTAATGGGGAAAGTGGAGTGGAGAGTAATGAGGGAGTTGCTAGCTTGGTGCTATAGACACAATATTCGTCCGACGGATCGTGTCGGGGATTTGATAGCACCTGAGTTAGCGCTCTATACTCAACCTGAGGTGCGTGTTAGTCGGCTGGTGAAGTTGGTGCCAGCCTCACGCACCAGGCCTCCTGTGCACATCCCTAGCCTTGCACGTCCTGTGCCTACACTGCTCTCAAGATCTCCAGTACGCCTTCACGGTCTAGCCCATCCTGTGCCACCTCCACACTCCAGTCCTCCGGTGGCAGGTCCCCGCACCAGGCTTCCTGTGCGTGTCCTCGATTCAGTACCACCAGTTCCAGCACCACGCACCAGGCCTTCAGTGCGCCTCGCCTGTTCAGCGCAGCCAGCGTTTTTCTCCTCTCCTGCGCTGTCGGATTCTCCCGCCTGTTTAGCTCAGCCAGAGCCTTTCTCCTCTCCTGCGCTGCCGGAGTCTCCAGTCTGCCCAGCGCCGCCAGTCATGCTCAGTGTCGCCAGTCTGCCCAGCGCCGCCAGTGCCGCCAGTCTGCCCAGCACCGCCAGTGCTCCCAGTCTGCCCAGTGCCGCCAGTCTGCCCAGCGCCGCCACTGCTCCCAGTCTGCCCAGCGCCGCCAGTGCTCCCAGTCTGCCCAGCGCCGCCAGTGCTCCCAGTCTGCCCAGCGCCGCCAGTCTGCCCAGCGTCGCCAGTCTGCCCAGCGCCGCCAGTCTGCCCAGCGCCGCCAGTCTGCCCAGCGCCGCCAGAAGTGCCAGTCAGCCAGGATCTGCCAGTCTGCAGAGAGCTGTCAGTCTGCATGAAGCAGCCAGAGCTATCAGTCTGTAAGAAGCAGCCAGAGCTGTCAGTCTGCATAGAGCAGCTAGATCCGCCAGTCAGCCATGATCTTCCAGATCTGCCAGACAACCAGTCTCTTCCAGATCTGCCAGACAACCAGTCTCTTCCAGATCTGCCAGACAACCAGTCTCTTCCAAATCAGCCAGACAACCAGTCTCTTCCAGATCAGCGAGACAACCAGTCTCTTCCAGATCTGCCAGACAACCAGTCTCTTCCAGATCTGCCAGACAACCAGTCTCTTCCAGATCTGCCAGTCAACCAATCTCTTCCAGATCTGCTAGTCAACCTGAATCTTCCAGTTCCGCCAGCCAGCCAGGATTTACCGGAGCGTACTACCTGCCTGAGCTTCATCTCAGTACTGGGCTTCTTCTCAGTACTGGGCTTCTTCTCAGTACTGGCCTGCCCCTCAGTCCCGGGCTGCTTCTGTCCCGAGATGCCCCTCTGTCCCGAGCTGCTCCTCTGTCCCGAGCGGCTCCTCTGTCCCGAGCTGCCCCTCTGTCCCGAGCTGCCCCTCTGTCCTGAGCTGCCCCTCTGTCCCGAGCTGCCCCTCAGTCCAGTGGGGATCTGGGTGAGGACTATTAGGCCCTGGTCAGCGGAGAGGGTGGATTATCCCAGGACGCGAAGGGGAGGAACAAGGACATTAATGGAGTGGGGTCCATGTCCCGAGCCGGAGCCGCCACCATGGACAGACGCCCACCCGGACCCTCCCTATGGTTTGAGGTGCGTCCGGGAGTCCGCACCTTAGGGGGAGGGGTTCTGTCACACCTTGGTCATTGTATTTTGTGTTTTTGTTATATGTTTGGGTAGGCCAGGGTGTGACATGGGTTTATATGTTGGTTTTCGTATTGGGGTTTGTAGTATTTGGGATCGCGGCTGTTTAGGGGTGTTGTATAGGCTTGGCTGCCTGAGGCGATTCTCAATCAGAGTCAGGTGATTCTCGTTGTCTCTGATTGGGAACCGTATTTAGGCAGCCTTAGTTTCGCTTTGTATTTGGTGGGTGATTGTTCCTGTCTTTGTGTAGTGTTCACCAGATAGGCTGTAATTAGTTTCACGTTCCGTTTGTTGTTTTCGTCTTTCAGTTATTTCATGTACCGCGATTCTTTCATTAAAGTCATGAGTAACCAACATACTGCATTTCGGTCCGACTCTCTTCTTTCAACAGACGAACGTCGTTACACCAGCTAACAAAATTACGTTCCAGGATGTGACCACAAAGTTATCCTTATAACGTTAATGTGAAACGTTATAAGCTGTGGTGTCCACTGACAAAACTTACGTCCCAAGTCTTTTCAAGATGTAGAAATGTGGGGGATTTTAAAACGGATAAATAACTTTATTCAGTAATGTTATAAGAGATGTCCTTGAATCTTCCATGAACGTTCACACTGCTATGTGCCTTGTTGGTACTGTAGGTACCCACTGACGAATGTTACGTTCCCAGTAGTTACCGGAGGCTGCCTTTTGTGGGGTTCTCAATGTACTTTGATGTTTAGCGACATTATGAGATTGACCTAAAAATAATGTCTCTTACATGTACCTGTGGTGTCAGCGGACGCAAGTCACGTCCCAAGTATTTTCAGGACGTTGAAAAGTGGGGATCTGAAACAGCTGAATAACGTTATTTAATAACGTTATAAGAGATGTCCTTGAATCTTCCCTGAACGTGCACACTTACGTCCCTTGTTGGTACTGACCACTGACCAAAGTTAAGTTCCCAGTTGCTACCAGAAACTGCATTTTTTGGGGCTCTCACTGTACTTTTTGACAGTGTATAGCAACAGTATGAGGTTGACATAAAAACAATGTTTTCATAAAATGTCTCATAGATGTGCCTGTGTTGTCAGTTGACACAAGTTACGTCCCAAATCACTTCAGAATGTTGAAATGAGGGGGCCCCTGAATATCTAATGCCATTATAAGACACGCCATTTAATCTACCCTGAACATATACACCGTATCCTGTCAGTAGGTGTCCACTGATGAAATATGCAAAATTCCAGAAAATAATGTTTTTATAAAAAATGTTTTTACTTAAACTGTATCACAATACATTTGGGAAACAATAAGCTCACAAAATAACCAGTTAGTGAAAACATGAACACTGCACTCCAATCAAGAACTGTAAAACTGCTTAAAGCTAAAAGTTAATAACTGTGTTATGTTTATTCAGGTGCTGCTGCTCCATCCTCATCCGCTGTTGCTTCCTCGACCCGCTTCTGGAAGTCACAATTAACACAAATTGGTTATTATTTTCAGTAAACAAATGATCAAAATGCCAGTTTAATGTCGACTCCCTACAACCTTCCTTTTGTACTAGCACAAAAATGTAGCTATACTGACCGACTGGATTAAAGTGAAGTAAAAAAAAAAAGGGATTTTTAATCATACCTTTCTCTTACTCATGCATGTTTGAGAGCATCTGCTATTTTGTCATCGATCTCTGGGTAGGTAGCCTTGGGGTGTGCTTTCAGGGACGCTCCTATGTTGTGAACAAAATAATTAAATGGTACATTCCATGTCATATCACTACTTTTCCACCTATGCTGGCTGAGACAGAGGTTGGGTATTGTCCCCCTCTTCCCTCATAGGCAGTTTTGGCCATGAGACCTCTCTCCTTCACATTTCTTTGTTCTCTCTCCGATCTTAACAGGTGGTAGGATTTCACATTTAGTTTGTAACTGCCTTGTTACTGATTTAATTCATTTGACATTTTTATAAATACACATTTGCCTTAACCATCACTTGACCAATAACACTTTCTACTAAATAATAATAAATAACGATCTAAACGTGTACATTTACTTACTTGTGACAGCATCAAAGATTGATTGCTCATTAAAGGCCCTCTTCCCCTTCCTGCCCTCCAAGGAGTAGCATGTCCACAGCTCCTCTGTTCCAATTTTTATCATCATTCGTCTGATTCCTGAGCCCAGGTCCTGGCCACAGCAGAGGGTCAGGTTTCAGATATGATTAAAAGAGAAGAACAATTCCCACTCATTTGTGTATTCCTCAGCTAAAACAGATGGCCATACAGTTCTAATTGATTATAATGAGAAATCCTTTTTGTAGTGTATCATGTAATCATGGGCTAAAACTCATGTAAACATGCAGAGGGCTGATTGTTTCTTCTTAACTTATCTTAAATGCTAATTGGGAAATCAATCCAAACACTAAACAGGGATATGGCATATATGGCAACTGCATTTCATTGACATTAAGATATTTGGATTCAATATCACAGGTTGTAATCATCTCTCAAATCTGGTCGCATTCAAGTGGCTCTTGATTAACAGCTAACTTATTTTAGTCAATTGCTGTTCAAATACGTGATATATATTACAAACATGTTACAAACAGATTTTAAATGGCCATCCTTGAAGAAAAAGAAACGCACACCTATTTAGGCAAGGTGCTGGCTGGCGGAGTAGAAAATGTGAAAATAAAGGAGAGCTGCACACTCTAGGAGCTCAGATGCAAAAATGTAATATCCAACGTTTCGACAGGCAATCTGTCTAATACCCTGATGAAGCCTGTCGAAACGTTGGATATTACATGTTTGTATCTGAGCTCCTAGAGTGTGCGGCTCTCCTTTATTTTCAAATGGCCATCCTTACCATTTCCTTTCGATAGTGGGAGGCTAAGTGTTTCACAGATATCCTTCAGTTCCTCATTTGATTCTGCAGGGTTTTGCAGCATTTCAAGTTGCCCCCAAGGACCTCTATGAGGACGGGCCTCTATGACCTCCATAACTTGGTTCAGAGCAGTCCTGAATTCTGTACGGATCACCTCCAGTTTCACCATTATCCTCATCTCCACTGCTTGAAGATCTGCAAAATAATAAAGACTCAACGGTTTAGCTGCAAGCAGTGTGACCAGGCAGGCAGGACATGTGTGAAGGCCATGTAGAAATACTTAGATCAAAACATCCACCCTTCATGTGTATAAGTAGTATTGATAACCATACAGCTGCTGACAGCCATACAATTTGGAATTGATGTTGCTAATACAAGAGGAGCAACATTTTGTAATATATATGCTAGCACAATATACCTTTAATGTATCCAGCGGGCATCCCAGAAGCCATGGGCTTATCAAGCAGGGATGGCAGCTCTTGGTCTAAAATATAAGTCAAAATAAATGCTGTTATTTAAACTTTCTACATGTGCTATTTCAAGATCAATAACTTGATGGCTAAAGAAACCTGATTCTGATGCTCTGGTCTTGGCCAGCTTCTTCCTGGCTGCCACTTGGACTAACTGAGAAAACAGAAGGAAAATAATGGACATACTTTGGATGCTTTTGAAACTGGCACAAAACACCAAAAGTAAAGGGATGTCAGTCAGGAGCTCAGTGGGAAGGTTGATGAATCCCAACCTAAATAAGTCCTAAACATATTTTTTTGTTTTAAATCATGTTTTTAGTTTGATGGCAAATACATACAGATATTTACAAACATGGCATCACACTTGTCTTTTACCCCAGAGGAATATGGTGATTGCACTACTGTTAATAAATTGATTAAAAATCCTACAATGTGATTTTCATGATTTATTTTCCCTCATTTTGTCTGTCATAGTTGAAGTGTACCTATGCTGGAAATTACAGGCCTCTCATCTTTTTAAGTGGTAGAACTTGCACAATTGGTGGCTGACTAAATACTTGTTTTGCCCCACTGTATATGTTGAAATCTTGATTGGTGACAAGCATATAATTTTGGAATATGTCAACAATGGCCCTGTCCGGGGGTGTCCTCGGATGGGGCCACAGTGTCTCCTGGCCCCTCCTGTCTCAGCCTCCAGTATTTATGCTGCAGTAGTTTATATGTCGGGGGGCTAGGGTCAGTTTGTTATATCTGGAGTACTTCTCCTGTCCTATTCGGTGTCTTGTGTGAATCTAAGTGTGCATTCTCTAATTCTCTCCTTCTCTCTTTCTTTCTCTCTCTCGGAGGACCTGAGCCCTAGGACCATGCCCCAGGACTACCTGACATGATGACTCCTTGCTGTCCCCAGTCCACCTGGCAGTAATCTCCACCCAGCACAGCCAGAAGAGGACTGGCAACCCCACATATGCTCTCTTTAATTCTCTCTTTCTTTCTCTCTCTCGGAGGATCTGAGCCCTAGGACCATGCCCCAGGACTACCTGACATGATGACTCCTTGCTGTCCCCAGTCCACCTGACCATGCTGCTACTCCAGTTTCAACTGTTCTGCCTTATTATTATACGACCATGCTGGTCATTTATAAACAATTGAACATCTTGGCCATGTTCTGTTATAATCTCCACCCGGCACAGCCAGAAGAGGACTGGCCACTCCACATAGCCTGGTTCCTCTCTAGGTTTCTTCCTAGGTTTTGGCCTTTCTAGGGAGTTTTTCCTAGCCACAGTGCTTCTACAATTGCATTGCTTGCTGTTTGGGGTTTTAGGCTGGGTTTCTGTACAGCACTTTGAGATATCAGCTGATGTACGAAGGGCTATATAAATAAATTTGATTTGCTTTGATTTGATGACAAATACCAAAAGATAGGTTTTGGCTGGACTTTAATGTGTTATCACTGAACATCTAATAGCACAACCAAATTACCTTGATTGCAGTTGAGTTTACATTAAGAGTGCATACACTACAGTGGCTTGTGAAAGTATTCACACCCCTTGGCATTTTTCCTATTTTGTTGCCTTACAACCTGGAATTAAAATGGATTTTGGGGGGGGTTGTATCGTTTGATTTACACAACATGCCTACCACTTTGAAGATGCAACAGTTTTTATTGTGAAACAAACAAGAAATAAGACAAAAAAGAAAAGGAAACTTGAGCATAACTATTCACTCCCCCCAAAGTCAATACTTTGTAGAGCCACCTTGCAAGTCTCTTGGGGTATGTCTCTATAAGCTTGACACATCTAGCCACTGGGATTTTTTCATTCATCTTTCATTTTTCAAAACTGCTCCAGCTCTTTCAAGTTGTATGGGTTCCACTGGTGTACCACAATCTTTAAGTCATACCACAGATTCTCAATTGGATTGAGGCCTGGGCTTTTGCTAGGCCATTCTAAGACATTTAAATGATTCCCCTTAAACCCCTCGAGTGTTGCTTTAACAGTATGCTTAGGGTCATTGTCCTGCTAGAAGGTGAACTTCTGTCCCAGTCTCAAATCTCTGGAAGACTGAAACATCCCTCATTCCTTCAATTCTGACCAGTTTCCCAGTACCTGTCGATGAAAAACATCTCCACAGCAGGATGTTGTTCTCAGGGTGATGAGAGGTGTTGGGTTTGTGCCAGATATAGCGTTTTCCTTGATGGCTAAAAGCTCAATTTTAGTCTCATCTGACCAGAGTACCTTCTTACATATGTTTGGAGAGTCTCCCACATGCCTTTGGCAAACACCACATGTCTTTAAGCAATGGCATTTTACTGGCCCAATAATGAAGACATCAAACTATGAAATATCACGTATGGAATCATGTAGTTATCAAAAAAAGTGTTTTATATTTTAGATTCTTCAAAGTAGCCACCCTTTGCCTTGATGACATCTTTGCACAATCTCTCAACCAGCTTCCCCTGGAATGCTTTTCCAAGAGTCTTGAAGGAGTTCCCACATATGCTGAGCACTTGTTGGCTGCTTTTCCTTCACTCTGCGGTCCAACTCATCCCAAACCATCTCAATAGGGTTGAGGTCGGGTGATTGTGGAAGCCAGGTCATCCGATGCAGCACTCCACTCTCATTCTTGATCAAATAGCCCTAACACAGCCTGTAGGGCTCCAGTAGTGCCTCCAGCTTCTGCAGTTTCTCCAGAAGTAGTTGGCATGGTGATGTTAGTTTGATGTTCTGTAGGGACACTGATGGACCTTTGGAGACTGTGTGTGGTGCCGGTCTGGTGTTCAAAAGTCAGATGTCTCGCAGCTGTAATCATGTTCCTTGTCTGTGGAAACTGTGGTAACTTTGTTTTCATTGTTCCACTGCTTTGCCTGTTTGATTGCCTTACGGGGGGGCAAAATGGACTGTTTGTATTCAATCAAATTCCCAGTCACCTTGCTGTGGTCAAATGCGGTGGTGTGTGCTTTCAGTTTAGCACAAATGCTGCCATCTATCCACGGTTTTTGGTTTGGATAGGTTTTAGGTCTTCCTGATGAACTCAATCACTGTGTCAGTGTATACATCAAAGTTATTCTCAGAGGCAATCCGGAACATGTCCCAGTCTGCGTGAAAAACAATGACCTCATCTTATTAGGTGGTGTTGACGGGGAGGGCCTATGACAGGGTGACACAATAGATAGCCAAGTGGTAAATGGCATTTTGTTATTAAGAAAGGATAATGCACTTCACAACCAAAATGACTCTGCTACTTGTTTCTGCTTGGCTGGGTAATTTGTATTTATTATGGATCCCCATTAGCAAAGGTAGCAGCTACTCTTCCTGGTGTCCAGCAAAATGAAGGCAGTTAAACAGCAGGCAACATTTTCACAAAAACAAGAAAAGCATTCAAATAAAATAATTTACCTTTGAAGAACTTCAGATGTTTTCAATGAGGAGACTCTCAGTTAGATAGCAAATGTTCAGTTTTTCCAAAAAGATTATTTGTGTAGGAGAAACCGCTCCGTTTTGTTCATCACGTTTGGCTAAGAAAAAAAAAACAGAAAATTCAGTCATTACAACGTGAACTTTTTTCCAAATTAACTCCATAATATCGACAGAAACATGGCAAACGTTGTTTAGAATCAATCCTCAAGGTGTTTTTCACATATCTATTCGATGATATATCATTCGTGGAAGTTTGGTTTCTCCTCTAAACCACATGGGAAAATGTATGCAGCTGGAGATTACGCAATAATTTCGACGGGGGACACCAAGCGGACACCTGGTAATGTCTCTTATGGTCAATCTTCCGATGATATGCCTACAAATACGTCACAATGCTGCAGACACCTTGGGGAAATGACAGAAAGTGCAGGCGCATTCACAGCCATATAAGGAGACATTGGAACAAAGCGCATTCAAAATCTGGGGCATTTCCTGTTTGAAATTTCATCTTGGTTTCGCCTGTAGCATCAGTTCTGTGGCACTCACAGATAATATCTTTGTGGATTTGGAAACGTCAGAGTGTTTTCTTTCCAAAGCTGTCAATTATATGCATAGTCGAGCATCTTTTCCTGACAAAATATCTGGTTTAAAACGGGAACGTTTTTCATCCAAAAATGTAATAGCGCCCCCTAATGCATAACTGCCCATGCCCAGGACATCGCCTCAACATTCTACATGTTCATCCTATCAGCCATCGAAAAAAATCATCCTGGAGATTTCCGGAAATATGAAGACAACTGGAAAAGGATGGATGAGATTGACCTGCGTACATACAAAGGGCAGCTAATCTTAGCGGGTGTGTATAAGTCCCGGGGCAAGGCTACATGTAGTCTCTGGGATGCAGAGAGTGGGGGGGGGGTGATTTTCAGTGCCACGATGCCATGGAAAGTCTTTCACACTTCTTCAGGAATGGTACGATTTGATAACCGTGAGTCAAGACATGTGAGAGACAAACTGGCGGCCATAAGAAAGGTCTGAGAGAAGTGGGTGGAGCGTCTGACATACCTCTACAACCCTGGGCCTAAAGTAACAGTGGATGAGCAACTGGTCAATTTTTATTTTCATATCTGTAATGGAAATGATTTTCACTGTTAATCTTATTCTGTATCGCTGTAATATCATGAATTTATGTGGTTGTTTTCTGTGACACTGATACTAATTACTGATAGTAATCTCTATTGTCAAAAGGTCACTGTTTTTTCCGGCAGTATATGCCCAGGAAGCCAGCAACGTATGTCATCAAGATATGGGTGGTCTGTGACGCACAATCCAGCTACGCTTGGAAGATGCAAATTTACACAGGGAAGCCAACCAGTGGAGGCCCGGAGAAGAACCAGGTGATGCGGGTTGTGCTTGATGTGACAGATGGACTGAGGGGGCACAATGTAACAATTGTAACAATGTAACAATGTAACAACAAAGTGTGACAATTTCTTCACCTCTTATGAACAGAGCCAGCAGCTTCTGAAGAGGAAGATCACCGTGGTGGCACAGTTAGAAAGAACAAGCCTGAGCTCCCCCTGCACTCCTCGCAACGGGATGAGAATTCTCTTTGATTATAGTCACAACAGTGTATATCCCCCCAAGCAGATACCTTGTCAGCCCTGAAAGAACTTCACTGGACTGAATGTAAACTGGAAACCATATATCCTGAGGCTGCATTTATTATAGCTGGGGATTTTAGCAAAGCTAATTTGACAATAAGACTACCTAAATTGTACCAGCTCATTGACTGTTGTACCCGCTCGAGCAAAACACTCGACCACTGCTACCCTACCTTGCGCGATGCATACAAGGCCCTCCTTTCGGCAAATCCGACCACGATTCCATCTCGCTCAAACTGCCCTACAGGCAGAAACTCAAACAGGATGTACCCGTGACAAGAACCATTCAACGCTGGTCTGACCAATTGGAATCCACGCTTCAAGATTGTTTTGATCACATGGCCTGGAAAATGTTCCGGGGAGGCTCAGACAATAACATTGATTTATACGCTGACTTGTAAAGTGAGTTTATTAGGAAGTGCATTGGAGATGTTGTACCCACTGTGACTATTAACCTCTGGTACAAGCTAGCGTCCCACCTCGACAACAGCCAGTGAAATTGCAGGGCTCCAAATTCAAACCATCAGAAATCCCATAATTAAAATTCCTCAAACATTCAAGTATTATCCACCATTTTAAAGATAAATCTCTTGTAAATCCAACCGCAGTGTTCGATTTCAAAAAGGCTTTACTGCGAACGCACACCATGAAATTATGTTAGGTCAGCACCTAGTCACAGAAAACCATATAGCCATTTCTTCAGCCAAAGAGAGGAGTCACAAAAAGCAGAAATATAGATAAAAGGAATCACTAACCTTTGATGATCTTCATCAGATGGCACTTATAGGACTTCATGTATGTTTCGTTCGATAAAGTTCATGTTTATATCCAAAAATGTCTCTGTTTATATTGGCATGTTATGTTCAGAAATGCATTGTCTCAAACGAACAGACGGTGAAAGTGCAGAGAGCCACATCAAATTACAGAAATACTCATCACAAACATTGATAAATTATAAAAGTGTTAAACATACGAATAAAGATAAACTTCTCTTTAATGCAACCGCTGTGTCAGATTTAAAAAAGGCTTCACGGAGAAAGCACACTTTGCTATTATGTTAGGTTTGCACCTAGCCACAGAAACCCATACAGCCATTTTCCAGCCAAGGAGAGTGTCACAAAAGTCAGAAATAGCATTAAAATGAATCACTTCACTCCCAGGTCTCCATGTTAGACAATAAATGTTTGTTTTGTTCGCTAATGTCCCTCTCTATGACAAAATACCTCCTTCTTGTTTGTGCGTTTTTGTCCAGTAATCCGAATGCTTAGTCCAGACGAAGAGTTTTAAAAAAGTACAATAAGAGTAATAAAAGTAGAAACATGCCAAACGATATTTAAAATCAATCGGCCGGTTGTTTCTGTCATAAATAATCAATAATATTTCAACTGGACAAAAGCGTCGTCAATAGGAAAGGAGAAACAAGAAAGGCGCATTCCCTATTACCAGCCTGTTCAACCTCTCTTTCATATCGTCTGAGATCCCCAAGGATTGGAAATCTGCTGTAGTCATCCCCCTCTTCAAAGGGGGAGACACCCTGGACCCAAACTGTTACAGACCTATATCCATTCTGCCTTGCCTATCTAAGGTCTTCGAAAGCAAAGTCAACAAACAGGTCACTGACCATCTCGAATCCCACCGTACCTTCTCCGCTATGCAATCTGGTTTCCGAGCCGGTCACGGGTGCACCTCAGCCACACTCAAGGTATTAAACGACATCATAACCGCCATCGATAAAAGACAGTACTGTGCAGCCGTCTTCATCGACCTTGCCAAGGCTTTCGACTCTGTCAATCACCATATTCTTATCGGCAGACTCAGTAGCCTCGGTTTTTCGGATGACTGCCTTGCCTGGTTCACCAATTACTTTGCAGACAGAGTTCAGTGTGTCAAATTGGAGGGCATGTTGTCCGGCCCTCTGGCAGTCTCTATGGGGGTGCCACAGGGTTCAATTCTCGGGCCGACTCTTTTCTCTGTGTATATCAATGATGTTGCTCTTGCTGCGGGCGATTCCCTGATCCACCTCTACGCAGACGACACCATTCTATACACTTTCGGCCCGTCATTGGACACTGTGCTATCTAACCTCCAATCGAGCTTCAATGCCATACAACACTCCTTCCGTGGCCTCCAACTGCTCTTAAACGCAAGTAAAACCAAATGCATGCTTTTCAACCGATCGCTGCCTGCACCCGCTTGCCCGACTAGCATCACCACCCTGGATGGTTCCGACCTTGAATATGTGGACACCTATAAGTATCTAGGTGTCTGGCTAGACTGCAAACTCTGCTTCCAGACCCAAATCAAACATCTCCAATCGAAAATCAAAATAAAGAGTCGGCTTTCTATTCCGCAACAAAGCCTCCTTCACTCACGCTGCCAAGCTTACCCTAGTAAAACTGACTATCCTACCGATCCTCGACTTCGGCGATGTCATCTACAAAATTGTTTCCAACACGCTTCTCAGCAAACTGGATGCAGTTTATCACAGTGCCATCCGTTTTGTCACTAAAGCACCTTATACTACCCACCACTGCGACTTGTATGCTCTAGTCGGCTGGCCCTCACTACATATTCGTCGCCAGACCCACTGGCTCCAGGTCATCTACAAGGCCATGCTAGGCAAAGCTCTGCCTTATCTCAGCTCACTGGTCACGATGGCAACACCCATCCGTAGCACGCGCTCCAGCAGGTGTATCTTATTGATCATCCCTAAAGCCAACACCTCATTCGGCCGCCTTTCGTTCCAGTACTCTGCTGCCTGTGACTGGAACGAATTGCAAAAATCGCTGAAGTTGGAGACTTTTATCTCCCTCACCAACTTCAAACATCAGCTATCTGAGCAGCTAACCGATCGCTGCAGCTGTACATAATCTATTGGTAAATAGCCCACCCATTTTCACCTACCTCATCCCCACAGTTTTTATTTATTTACTTTTCTGCTCTTTTGCACAAGAATATCTCTACCTGTACATGATCATCTGATCATTTATCACTCCAGTGTTAATCTGCAATATTGTAATTATTCGCCTACCTTCTCATTCCTTTTGCACGCATTGTATATAGACTCCCCTTTTTTCTCTACTGTGTTATTGACTTTTTAATTGTTTACTCCATGTGTAACTCTGTGTTGTCTGTTCACACTGCTATGCTTTATCTTGGCCAGGTCGCAGTTGCAAATGAGAACCTGTTCTCAACTAGCCTACCTGGTTAAATAAAGGTGAAAAAATAAAAATAATAAAAATGGCTGATGAATGGAAATTTGCACTGACCACTGATTGAAAGTGCTGTATCTCCCTCATTTTTTCAGAGTCAAAGCCTGAAACAATGCCTAAAGACTGGCCACATGTAGAGGAAGCCATAGAGACCGTGAACTGGGTCCTACGTATTTGTTTGGTGGATAGGCTTTCAATGGAAAAACAGCCTTTCAACATAATAGTACTTTCTGGTGGATTTCCATCAGGTTTTCGCTTGCCACATCAGTTCTGTTATACTCACAGACATTAGTCACAGTTTTGAAAACTTTAGAGTGTTTTCTATCCAGATCTACTAATTATATGCATATCCTATCTACTGGGCCAAAGTAGCAGGCAGTTTAATTTGGGCACGCTTTTCATCCAAAATTCCGAATGCTGCCCCCTACCCATGAATGAGCCTAAACTCTCTGCCGTTCGTCCAAGATGTCTGCAGCATTGTGACGTATTTGTAGGCATATCATTGGAAGATTGGCCATAAGAGACTTCATTTGCCATAAGAGACTTAATTTGCCAGGGGTCCGCCCGGTGTCCTTTGTCTAAATTGTTGCGTAATCTTCAGCTGCAGGCATTTTGCCATGGGATTCTGAGGGGAAAGCACACTTCCACGAACTATATATCATCGAAGAGATATGTGAAAAACACCTTGAGAATTGGTTCTAAACAACGTTTGCCATGTTTCAGTCGATATTATGTTTTTTTTTGGTAGCCAAATGTGACGCACCAAACGGACCGATTTCTCCTGCACAAATAATCTTTCAGGAAAAACTGAACATTTGCTATCTAACTGAGAGTCTCCTCATTGAAAACATCCAAAGTTCTTCAAAGGTAAATGATTTATTTGAATGTTTTTCTGTTTTTTGTGAAAATATTGCCTGCTGATGCTAACGCTAAATGCTAATGCTAAATGCTAACGCTAAATGCTAAATGCTAGTTTTGCGATGGTTGAGAAGCATATTTTTGAAAATCTGAAATGACAGTGTTGTTAACAAAAGGCTAAGCTTGAGAGCTAGCATATTGATTTCATTTCATTTGCGATTTTCATGAATAGTTAACGTTGTGTTATGCTAATTGTCACGAACCGGCTCAAAGCCCGTAACAAAGGGAGACAACGTGGAGATAAGGAGTAGCAAAATATGTATTTATTAACTAAAGCAACTAAGTATAATATACAATGGTGTGTGTAATCAGTAATCAGTAGTGTAAGTGAGTGTTTTGCATGCATGAATGTGATAATGCAGGGTGATGAAAGGTGCCAAAGCAAACAAACAAAAGGCCACCAAGAACCACAACACAATCTACAAAAGGTGTCTGCATGGAGAGAGTCTCCTCCATGAATGTGGAAGAGGTCTATTTATCCTGGGAGACACCTGGCCCAGGTGTTTTCCATGTAGCTGACGACCCTCCCAACTCTGCCCACCGGCATCCTAATAAGGAAACAAGAACAAAGAGAGAATACGGCAGACAGAGTGGGAGGGTCGTCACATAATGAGCTTGCGGATAGATTTACACAATCCTGGATACAGGTTTTTTTAGTAGCTAAACGTGACGCATAAAATGGAGCGATTTCTCCTAAACAAATAATATTTCAGGAAAAACTGAACATTTGCTATCTAACTGAGTGTCTCCTCATTGAAAACATCCAAAGTTCTTCAAAGGTAAATGATTTTATTTTAATGGTTTTCTGTTTTTTGTGAAAATGTTGCCTGCTGAATGCTAACACTAAATGCTAATGCTAGCTATCAATAGCTATCAATACTGTTACACAAATGCTAGTTTTGCTATTGAGCATATTGATTTCATTTCATTTGCGATTTTCATGAATAGTTAACGTTGCGTTATGGTAATGAGCTTGAGGCTGTATTCACGATCCCGGATCCGGGATGGCTCGCCGCAAGAAGTTAAATGGATTTTTATTTGGATTTCATGTAATGGACATACACAAAATAGTCCAAATTGTTGAAGTGAAATGAAAAAGTTTGTTTAACCTGTTAAGCTTACCCCCTACTTTTTCGAACATTCTGTTAAAAATCTCGCAACATTTCAGCGCCCTGCTACTCATGCCAGGAATATAGTTAACCTCTTGCTCCTACCCGACACGCAGGTGTCCCATCTAGACATCTGGAAATGTAAATGCGCTACGCTAAATGCTAATAGCACTCGTTAAAACTCAAACGTTCATTAAAATACACATGCAGGGTACTGAATTAAAGCTACACTCGTTGTGAATCCAGGCAACAAGTCAGATTTTTAAAATGCTTTTCGGCGAAATCATGAGAAGCTATTATCTGATCGCATGTAACACCCCAAAAGACCCGCATGGGATGTAAACAAAATAATTAGCATAGTCGGCGCTACACAAAACGCACAAATAAAATATAAAACATTCATTACCTTTGACCATCTTCTTTGTTGGCACTCCTAGATGTCCCATAAACATCACTATTGGGTCTTTTTTTTCGACTAAATCGGTCCATATATAGCCTAGATATCGATCTATGAAGACTGTGTGATCAAGGAAAAAAATAGCGTTTTATAACGTAACGTCATTTTTTTTAAATTAAAAAAGTCGACGATAAACTTTCACAAAACACTTCGAAATACTTTTGTAATGCAACTTGAGGTATTAGTAAACGTTAATAAGCGATCAAATTGATCACGAGGCGATGTATATTCTATAGCTGTACGTCTGGAAATAATGTCCGGGTAAATCTCAACCAAAATATCCGGTCGGAGACCGGAAGAAAGGCGCTGCCTTGTGTCCGTTTGACCAAGAAACAAATCGTAGGCAAATGACAAGACTGTTGACATTGTGTGGAAGCTGTAGGTATTGCAACCATGGCCTCATTTCATGTGGATCACATTCAACAATGGGTTCTAGTAGCGCATGGATATATTTTCCCATTTTCAGTGATCAGATTTTCCTGCGCTTTTCGATGAAACGCACGTTCTGTTATAGTCACAGCCGTGATTTAACCAGTTTTATAAACGTCTGAGTGTTTTCTATCCACACATACTAATCATATGCATATACTATATTCCTGGCATGAGTAGCAGGGCGCTGAAATGTTGCACGATTTTTAACAGAATGTTCGAAAAAGTAGGGGGTAGGAGTAACAGGTTAAAAGAAACAAACTTGTTTCAAAGAATTAGAAAAAAGGAAAAAGGAAAAGTGGTGCGAGCATATGTATTCATCCCCCCTAAATAAGATCTGGTGCAACCAATTACCTTCAGAAGTCACATAATTAGTTAAAAAGTCCACCTGTGTGCAATGATCTCAATATATATACACCTGTTCTGAAAGGCCCCAGAGTGAGGTGTTGGGTTTATGCCAGACATTAAGTACTTTGAGAGACTAGTCAAGGACCATATCACCTCCACCCTACCTGACACCCTAGACCCACTCCAATTTGCTTACTGCCACAATAGGTCCACAGACAATGCACTCGCAACCACACTGCACACTGCCCTAACCCATCTGGACAAGAGGAATACCTATGTGAGTGCTGTTCGACTACAGCTCAGCATTTAACACCATAGTACCCTCCAAACTCGTCATCAAGCTCGAGACCCTGGGTCTCGACCCCTCCCTGTGCAACTGGGTACTGGACTTCTTGACAGGCTGCCCCAAGGTGGTGAGAGTAGGTAACAACATCTCCATCCCTCTGATCCTCAACAAGGGGCTCCACAAGGGTGCATTCTGAGCCCTCTCCTGTACTCCTTGTTTACCCACGACTGCGTGGCCATGCACGCCTCCAAATCAATCATCAAGTTTGCGGATGACACTTCAGTGGTAGGCTTGATTATCAAAAACGACGAGACAGCCTACAGGGAGGAGGTGAGGGCCCTCAGAGTGTGGTGTCAGGAAAATAACCTCACACTCAACATCAACAAAACAAAGGAGATGATCATGGACTTCAGGAAACAGCAGAGGGAGCACCCCTATCCACATCAATCGGCGTACACATCACGGACAAACTGAATTGGTCCACCCACACAGAAATTCGGCTTGTCACCAAAAGTACACAAACATTACCAATGCACAATTGAGAGCATCCTCTCGGGCTGTATCACCGCCTGGCGAGGCTAATTCTCCGCCCACAACCGTTAGGCTCTCCAGAGGGTAGTGAGGTCTGCACAACGCATCACCGGGGGCAAACTACCTGCACTCCAGGACACCTACACCACCTGATGTCACAGGAAGGCCATAAAGATCATCAAGGACAACAACCCTCCGAGCCACCGCCTGTTCACCCTGCTATCATCCAGAAGCCGAGGTCAGTACAGGTGCATCAAAGCAGGTACCGAGAGACTGAAAAACAGCTTCTATCTTAAGGCCATCAGACTGGTAAACAGCCACCACTAACATTGAGTGGCTGCTGCCAACATACTGACTCAACTCTAGCCACTTTAATAATGGAGATTGATGTAAAAAAGGAATCACTAGCCACTTTAAACAATGCCACTTAATATACTGTTTACATACCCTACATTATTCATCTCATATGTATATACTGTACTCGATACCATCTACTGCATCATGCCTATGCCGTTCTGTACCATCACTCATTCATATATCTTTATGTACATATTCTTTATCCCTTTACACATGTGCGTATAAGGTAGCAGTTGTGGAATTGTAAGGTTAGATTACTCGTTGGTTACTACTGCATTGTTGGAACTAGAAGCACAAGCATTTCGCTACCCTCGCATTAACATCTGCTAGCCATGAGTATGTGACAAATACAATTGGATTTGAAATTGTGTCACTATGGATTTGACGACACCTCAATAATAACATGATTAAAGTTATCTTGTCAACAGAAAGCAGTTTACATTCATAAATGGTGCCTATTCTGAACCTTGTTCTGTTTATTGTGGTGTCCCACAAAGCTACTAGCTAGGACCTCTGATGTACTTATTGTATTCAAATGTGACCGACTGGCTCGATTCGGTCTTATGTAGCAAAATTTGAAATGGTGTTTTTTACATTGGTAAAAGTAGAGACTCAGAGCTAGAAAATTACATATCAAACACTACAGTTGAGGAATAATAAGAAAGTTATTCTGCTTTGAATTTGGATAAACTTGTAAATGGGTATGCCAGATGTACTCCCTGCCTGAAAGAGATTATGCCAACAAAGGGTGTCATGCTCTGCTGGCACATTGTAGAACAGATGTCCACAGGCAGAAAGTGTACAATGTAATAATGTGCAGTGTAGCCCAAAGATATTGCTTTTGTTGTGTTGAACTTGACAGTAACACATTTTTTTCCTCAGTGAACGTTATTTTTGCACACATGGCCACTATAACAGAGCAAACATTCTACTTTGAGATGTTTTTTCCCAAGTGCAATATTTAGATGTGTGTGGGTGGTCACAACCATTCTATTATAATGGCTGTCATGGCTAACTGCAATATCAGTGTATTGTTTTTTTCTCAAGACGTGAGTGTCCTTTGCAGTAAAGTCTCAGCAAACAAATAACATTGGATTGCTTTCTTTACATTTTTTAGGTGAGTTAGGTTCACATTAACCACTTTTTATTTTACACGTAGAGACTGATCATATAGATCATACTCTTTGTTGTTTAACCAGTTTGAATCCCTGAGCTAGGGCGGTTCGTCACAGTGCTTTGCCAGTCACCTTCGCCCCCCTGGGCCAGACGACACTCAATCATAGGAGCTACTGAAGAAATGAGTATTCAATGAAGATTTAAAGGTCGAGAACGAGTCTGCGTCTCACATGGATAGGCAGACCATTCCATAAAAAATTGAGCTCTATAGGAGAAAGTGAACAGCCGTTTGCTTGGAAATTCTAAGGACAATAAGGAGGCCTGCGTCTTGTGAGTGTAACATATGTGTAGGTACAGTTGAAGTCAGAAGTTCACATAAACAAGTTTTAATGACTCCAACCTAAGTGTTTCAACCACTCCACAAATTTCTTGTTAACAAAGTATAGTTTTCAGAAGTCGGTTAGGACATCTACTTTGTGCATGACAAGTAGTTCTCCAACAATTGTTTACAGACAGATTATTTCACTTATAAACACTGTATCACAATTACAGTGGGTTCGAAGTTTACATACACTAAGTTGGATGTGGCTTTAAACAGCTTGGAAAATTCCAGAAAATGATGTCATGGCTTTAGAAGCTTCTGATAGGCTAATTGACATCATTTGAGTCAATTGGAGGTGTACCTGTGGATGTATTTCAAGGCCTACTTTCAAACGCAGTGCCTCTTTGCTTGACATCATTGGAAAATCAAAATTAAATCAGCCAAGACCTCAGAAAAATAATGTAGACCTCCACAAGTCTGGTTCATCCTTAGGAGCAATTTCCAAATGCCTGAAGGTACCATGTTCATCTGTACAAACAATAGTACGCAAGTAGTTACAAAATTAGGTACAAAAGTATCGATATCCACAGTAAAAAGAGAGTCCTATATCAACATAACCTGAAAGGCCGCTCAGCAAGGAAGAAGCCACTGCTCCAAAACCACCAACAAAAAAAACTACAGTTTGCAACTGCACGTAGGGACAAAGATAGTAGTTTTTGGAGAAATGTCCTCTGATCTGATGAAACAAAAAATAAAACTGTTTGGCCATAATGACCATTGTTATGTTTGGAGGAAAAAGGGAGAGGCTTGCAAACTGAAGAACACCATCCCAACCGTGAAGCACGGGGGTGGAAGCTGCAGGAGAGACTGGTGCACTTCACAAAATAGATGGCATCATGAGGACAGAAAATTATGTGGATATATTAAAGCAACATCTCAAGACATCAGTCAGGAAGTTAAAGCTTGGTCGCAAAGGGGTCTTCCAAATGGACAATGAACCGAAGCATACTTCCAAAGTTGTGGCAAAATGGCTTAAGGACAACAAAGTCAAGGTATTGGAGTGGTCATCACAAAGCCTGACCTCAAGCCTATAGAAAATTTGTGGGCAGAAACTGATAAAGCGTGTGCGAGCTAGGAGGCCTACAAACCTGACTCAGTTACACCAGCTCTGTCAGGAGGAATGGGACAAAATTCAATCAACTTATTGTGGGAAGCTTGTGGAAGGCTACCCGAAATGTTTGACCCGAGATAAACAATTTAAAGGCAATGCTACCAAATACTAATTGACCCACTGGAAATGTGACGAAAGAAATAAAAGCTGAAATAAATAATTCTCTATTATTATTCTGACATTTTACATTCTTAAAATAATTTGATGATACTAACTGACCTAAAACAGGGAAGTTTTACTCAGATTAAATGTCAGGAATGGTGAAAAACTGAGTTTGAGAGGTGGCTCCTCTTCTTGTTCGGGCGGCGCTCGGTGGTCGTAGTTACCGGTCTACTCGCTGCCCTTTTCCCTTTTCTGTTGGTTTTGTTTAATTGGTTACACCTGTTTCTTGTTTAGGTTTTTAGTTGAGCTATTTAAGCCGGTAAGGCCCGCCTGCTCTTTGTGCGGGCTTTTTTCCCCCTCTGTGTACGTTTGTTGTAGTGCGTTTCCCTTTGTTTTTCCTCCAGACTGGTTGGGCCCTGGTTTTGGGCCGGTCTTGTATGTTTGTCTGGTATTGGCGTGACCATTTTCCTCTGTGCCGGAATAAAACATTGTTCTGTACCTTCTGCTTCCTGCGCCTGACTCCGCACCCACTACGCCTAAAGTGTGTTACATTGCCTAAGGTGTATGTTAACTTCTGACATCAACTGTATGTACAGCAGGACCAAATTGGAGAGTTAGGTAGGAGCAAGTCAATGTAAGTCCATGTAATGCTTTGTAGGTTAGCAGTAAATCCTTGAAATCAGTCCTAGCCTTACCAGGAAGCCAGTGGAGTAATATGATCAAATTGTATGTCTCTCTCTCTCTCTGTGTGTGTGTGTGTTTTTCCTACATGTCCCCCCCATGTGGGCCAGCCCCCTAGCAATTTAAATACTAGCCAATGAGCTTCAGCTCACTCCATTTGAGTGACAGCTAGCAAGAGGCCTGTCCAGCATGTATGTTGCAGGGTGTGCCCAACTGCTCAGTGGACACAACAGTGTGTGAACATATGTGACATAGTACGCAAGTTTGGCTTGTGAGTGCTACTTTCAGAACTGGCTAAAAAGTACTGGAGAATCTCTTTAAGACACTTTATGTTTGTGTTTCCTTTATTTTGGCAGTTACCTGTATATGGAAAATCATTCCTAGTGTAGTGACAGACTTCTAATGCTTTTGAAAGGGCTAGACTGGCAGCTGCAAGTCTAACTAAGGGGTTTATTAAAATGTTTTATAATTTCCTCCCTCTTGTCCTGTAGGGAATGTAGCGGTCACAGTTCCCAAAATCAGCAATTTGATTGTTTTCAATAGAACATGTCATTCAGCCATCATACTAAAGAGTGCGAAGTTGGAGTCATCTTGGATCCATCCAGGCCGAGGAGAGAACAGGAAGGCAGCTTTAGTGGGTTTACGCTAATCCTGTTTTGCAGGCCCTCTGTTTGAGTGTTCACCTCACTTTGTCATTAACGTTGGTCCATCCCCGCTTTAACAAACCTGATTCTATCTAGTGAAGGCTGGATCAAAAGAGTTGGCCAACCCTTTGATTTGCATTGATGCCATTACACATCAGCACACGTAAACATTTTCGATAAGATCCGTCCCTACTCCCTTACATCAGACAATATAGACCTCACTTCAACTCCAACTGGTTTACAGGCACTCAGTGATCGCTGAATAACAGCAGGAATTAGAACCATCTGGCTAGGTCTGAGTAGCACCTTAACAGCATCCAAGACTAGTAAAGGTCAAAATGTATGAACAAGTTACACTCAACCAGTGTGTTTCCAATTTTCAAAGTGCCAGGCTCGCGTGACTCTTTAAAAAATCATTTTAAAAAAGTATATGCAGTCACATAGCTAGATGTACCATGGAAACAACAGATAAGAGATGGAGGCGTGTGTGAAATGGAAAAGATAAAGAAGGTTCCATAGGAAGGCTTGGCGAAACAGATCTGTTTGGGTGATGCAGCGCGTTTGAGGAGGAAACAAACAGATAACATCATATTCCAGAATTGAGCCTCACACACATGCAAGGCCGAACCCCATTGGCTTCTATTCATGGAAGATGCATCAAGGACGTTTAAGTGGGAGGGGTTCCTGTGTCTCAAAGTTACATCATTTGATGTGACACATTGTTACTTAACCTACATAATGTTATTATTTATTATTCATTATTTATATGGCAATTCCATGGAATCAGAATGATGCCGAGACTCAGGTTTTTCACTTTAAAACTTATGTCAAACACAAACCATACAACTCTATGCACAAGGACTACTTTTAACAATTTCCACAGAAAATGTTACAAAAATACATTTACCTGAAGAACAGTGCATACAGTGCGAGGCAAAAGTATTCATCCTCCTTGGCGTTTTTCCAATTGCATTACAACCTGTCATTTACATTGATTTTATTTGGATTTCATGTTATGGGCATACACAAAATAGTTCAAATTGGTGAAGTGAAATGAAAAAAAGTTAAATGTAAAATTGGTGAGTGTATATCTATTCACCCCCTTTGCTATGAAGCCCCTAAATGAGATCTGGTACAACCAATTATTTTCAGAAGTCACATAATAGGTTACAGAAAGTCCACCTGTGTGCATTCTAAGTGTCACATGACCTCATATATATAGACCAAGAGCTCTCCAAACTGGTCAGGGACAAAGTTGTGGAGAAGTACAGATCAGAGTTGGGTTATAAAAAAATATCAGAAACTTTGAACATCCCACGGAGCACCACCTAGCTGGAGGGGTGCTCTCATCTTATCTACCAACATAGACAGGGCTCTAACTCCTCTAGCTCCACAATGAAATAGGGTGCAGGCCAGGCAGCAGGCTGTTAGCCAGCCTGCCAGCATAGTGGAGTCTGCCACTAGCACAGTCAGTGTAGTCAGCTCAGCTATCACCATTGAGACTGTGTCTGTGCCTCGACCTAGGTTGGGCAAAACTAAACATGGCGGTGTTCACCTTAGCAATCTCACTAGGATAAAGACCACCTCCATTCCTGTCATTACTGAAAGAGATCATGATACCTCACATCTCAAAATAGGGCTACTTAATGTTAGATCCCTTACTTCAAAGGCAATTATAGTCAATGAACTGATCACTGATCATAATCTTGATGTGATTGGCCTGACTGAAACATGGCTTAAGCCTGATGAATTTACTGTTTTAAATGAGGCCTCACCTCCTGGCTACACTAGTGACCATATCCCCCGTGCATCCCGCAAAGGCGGAGTTGCTAACATTTACGAAAGCAAATTTCAATTTACAAAAAAAAAATGACGTTTTTGTCTTTTGAGCTTCTAGTCATGAAATCTATGCAGCCTACTCAATCACTTTTATAGCTACTGTTTACAGGCCTCCTGGGCCATATACAGCGTTTCTCACTGAGTTCCCTGAATTCCTATCGGACCTTGTAGTCATAGCAGATAATATTCTAATCTTTGGTGACTTTAATATTCACATGGAAAAGTCCACAGACCCACTCCAAAAGGCTATCGGAGCCATCATCGACTCAGTGGGTTTTGTCCAACATGTCTCTGGGCTCACTCACTGTCACAGTCATACGCTGGACCTAGTTTTGTCCCATGCAATAAATGTTGTGGATCTTAATGTTTTTCCTCATAATCCTGGACTATCGGACCAACAAAAAATCTGCTCAGACCCCAACCAAGGACCATCAAAAGTCATGCTATAAATTCACAGACAACACAAAGATTCCTTGATGCCCTTCCAGACTCCCTCTGCCTACCCAAGGACGCCAGAGGACAAAAATCAGTTAACCACCTAACTGAGGATCTCAATTTAACCTTGCGCAATACCCTAGATGCAGTTGCACCCCTAAAAAGCAGCATTCCCCAAGAGAGGATGACTTTCACTTTAGCAGTGATAAATTCGTGAACTTCTTTGAGGAAAAGATTATGATTATTAGAAAGCAAATTACGGACTCCTCTTTAAACCTGCGTATTCCTCCAAACCTCAGTTGTCCTGAGTCTGCACAACTCTGCCAGGACCTAGGATCAAGAGAGACGCTCAAGTGTTTTAGTACTATATCTCTTGACACATTGATGAAAATAATCATGGCCTCTAAACCTTCAAGCTGCATACTGGACCCTATTCCAACTAAACTACTGAAAGAGCTGCTTCCTGTGCTTGGCCCTCCTATGTTGAACATAATAAACGGTTCTCTATCCACTGGATGTGTACCAAACTCACTAAAAGTGGCAGTAATAAAGCCTCTCTTGAAAAAGCCAAACCTTGACCCAGAAAATATAAAAAACTATTGGCCTATATCGAATCTTCCATTCCTCTCTAAATTTTTAGAGAAGGCTGTTGCGCAGCAACTCACTGCCTTCCTGAAGACAAACAATGTATACAAAATGCTTCAGTCTGGTTTTAGACCCCATCATAGCACTGAGACGGCACTTGTGAAGGTGGTAAATAACATTTTAATGGCATCGGACCGAGGGTCTGCATCTGTCCTCGTGCTCCTAGACCTTAGTGCTGCTTTTGATACCATCGATCACCACATTCTTTTGGAGAGATTGGAAACACGGACATGTTCTGGCCTGGTTTAGATCTTATCTGTCGGAAAGATATCAGTTTGTCTCTGTGAATGGTTTGTCCTCTGACAAATCAACTGTAAATTTCGGTGTTCCTCAAGGTTCCGTTTTAGGACCACTATTGTTTTCACTATACATTTTACCTCTTGGGGATGTTATTCGAAAACATAATGTTAACTTTCACTGCTATGCGGATGACACACAGCTGTACATTTCAATGAAACATGGTGAAGCTCCAAAATTGCCCTCGCTAGAAGCATGTGTTTCAGACATAAGGAAGTGGATGGCTGCAAACTTTCTACTATTAAACTCAGACAAAACAGAGATGCTTGTTCTAGGTCCCAAGAAACAAAGAGATCTTCTGTTGAATCTGACAATTAATCTTAATGGTTGTACAGTCGTCTCAAATAAAACTGTGAAGGACCTCGGCGTTACTCTGGACCCTGATCTCTCTTTTGAAGAACATATCAAGACCATTTCGAGGACAGCTTTTTTCCATCTACGTAATATTGCAAAAATCAGAAACTTTCTGTCCAAAAATGATGCATAAAAATTAATCCATGCTTTTGTCACTTCTAGGTTAGACTACTGCAATGCTCTACTTTCCGGCTATCCGGATAAAGCACTGAATAAACTTCAGCTAGAATCCTGACTAGAACCCCAAAATTTGATCATATTAATCCAGTGCTAGCCTCTCTACACTGGCTTCCTGTCAAAGCAAGGGCTGATTTCAAGGTTTTACTGCTAACCTACAAAGCATTACATGGGCTTGCTCCTACCTATATCTCTGATTTGGTCCTGCCGTACATACCTACACGTACACTACGGTCAGAAGACGAAGGCCTCCTAATTGTCCCTAGAATTTCTAAGCAAACAGCTGGAGGCAGGGCTTTCTCCTATAGAGCTCCATTTTTATGGAACGGTCTGCCTACCCATGTCAGAGACGCAAACTCGGTCTCAACCTTTAAGTCTTTACTGAAGACTCATCTCTTCAGTGGGTCATATGATTGAGTGTAGTCTGGCCCAGGAGTGGGAAGGTGAACGGAAAGGCTCTGGAGCAACGAACCGCCCTTGCTGTCTCTGCCTGGCCGGTTCCCCTCTTTCCACTGGGATTCTCTGCCTCTAACCCTATTACATGGGCTGAGTCACTGGCTTACTGGGTCTCCCATGCCGTCCCTGCAGGGGGTGCGTCACCTGAGTGGGTTGATTCACTGTCGTGGTCATCCTGTCTGGGTTGGGCCCCCCCCC
The DNA here is from genome assembly GCF_021184085.1 of Oncorhynchus gorbuscha. Classification (NCBI taxonomy): domain Eukaryota; kingdom Metazoa; phylum Chordata; class Actinopteri; order Salmoniformes; family Salmonidae; genus Oncorhynchus; species Oncorhynchus gorbuscha. The sequence goes on from NC_060173.1 coordinate 83,035,643, forward strand.
CTTGGGTTGTGCCGTAGCAGAGATCTTTGTGGGCTATACTCAGCCTTGTCTCAGGATGGTAAGTTGGTGGTTGAAGATATCCCTCTAGTGGTGTGGGGGCTGTGCTTTGGCAAAGTGGGTGGGGTTATATCCTTCCTGTTTGGCCCTGTCCGGGGGTGTCCTCGGATGGGGCCACAGTGTCTCCTGTCCCCTCCTGTCTCAGCCTCCAGTATTTATGCTGCAGTAGTTTGTGTCGGGGGGCTAGGGTCAGTTTGTTATATCTGGAGTACTTCTTCTGTCTTATTCGGTGTCCTGTGTGAATCTAAGTGTGCGTTCTCTAATTCCTTCCTTCTTTCTTTCTCTCTCTCGGAGGACCTGAGCCCTAGGACCGTGCCCCAGGACTACCTGACATGATGACTTCTTGCTGTCCCCGGTCCACCTGACTGTGCTGCTGCTCCAGTTTCAACTGTTCTGCCTTGTTATTATTCGACCATGCTGGTCATTTATGAACATTTGAACATCTTGGCCATGTTCTGTTATAATCTCCACCCGGCACACCCAGAAGAGGACTGGCCACCCCACATAGCCTGGTTCCTCTCTAGGTTTCTTCCTAGGTTTTGGCCTTTCTAGGGAGTTTTTCCTAGCCACCGTGCTTCTACACCTGCATTGCTTGCTGTTTGGGGTTTTAGGCTGGGTTTCTGTACAGCACTTTGAGATATCAGCTGATGTACGAAGGGCTATATAAATACATTTGATTTGAAATTTGATTTGATTAAATCCATTATTAAAAAATGGAAAGAATATGGCACCACAAGAAGCCCACCAAAACTCATGGACCAGGCAAGGAGGGCATCAATCTAAGAGGCAACAAAGAGACCGAAGATAACCCTGATAGAGCTGCAAAGCTCCACAGTGGAGATTGGAGTATCTGTCCATAGGACCACTTTAAGCCGTACACTCCACAGAACTGGGCTTTATGGAAGAGTGGCCAGAATAAAAAGCCATTACTTAAATTTAAAAAATAAGCAAACACCTTTTGTGTTCACCAAAAGGCATGTGGGAGACTCCCCAAACACATGGAAGAAGGTACTCTGGTCAGATGAGACTAAAATTTAGCTTTTTTCCACCATTAAGAAAAAAGCTGTTTGGTGCAAACCCACACCTCTCATAACCCCGAGAATATCATCCCCACAGTGAAGCATGGTGGTGGCAGTATCATGCAGTGGGGATGTTTATCCATCGGCAGGGACTGAGAAACTGGTCAGAATTGAAGGAATGATGGATGGCTCTAAATACAGGAAAATTATTGAGGGACACCTGTTTCAGTCTTCCAGAGATTTGAGACTGGGACAGAGGTTCAACTTCCATCAGCACAATGACCCTAAGCATACGGTTTAAGGGGACACATTTAAATGTCTTGGATTGGCCTAGTCAAAGACCAGACCTCAATCCAATTGAGAATCTGTGGTATGACTTAAAGATTGCTGTACACCACCGGACCCCTTCCAACTTGAAGGAGCTGGAGCAGTTTTGCCTTGAAGAATGGGCAAAAATCCCAGTGGCTAGATGTGCCAACCTTATAGAGACATACCCCAAGAGACTTGCAGCTGTAATTGCTGCAAAAGGTGACTCTATATTTATGCACGCTCAAGTTCTCAGGTTTTTTTTCTTATTTTTTGTTTGTTTCACAATAAAAAATATTTTTTCATCTTCAAAGTGGTAGGCATGTTGTGTAAATCAAATGATTAGTGTCGATATAGGACTCTTTATTACTGTGAATATCGATACTTTTGTATCTAATCCTCCAAGATCTTCACAAGGTCATTTGCTGTTGTTCTGGTGTTGATTTGCACTTTTTGCACCAAAGTACGTTCATCTCTAGGAGACAGAACGCGTCTCCTTCCTGAGCAGTATGACGGCTGCGCGGTCCCATGGTGTTTATACTTGCGTACTATTGTTTGTGCAGATGAACGTGGTCACTTCAGGCATTTTGGAAATTGCTCCCAAGAATGAACCAGACTTGTGGAGGTCTACAATTTTTGGGCTGATTTCTTTTGTGTCATGCACAAAATACATGTCCTAAATGACATGCCAAAATTATAGTTTGTTAACAAAATATTTGTGGAGTGGTTGAAAAACAAGTTTTAATGACTCCAACCTAAGTGTATGTAAACTTCTGACTTCAACTGTATGTATTAGGCGGTGTCAAAGGAAAGCCCATAAAATTGTCAGACACTCCAGTCACCCAAGTCATAGACTGTTTTCTCTGCTACTTGGACTATTTGCATTGACACCCCATCCCCCTTTGTTTTTACATTGCTGCTACTCACTGTTTATTATCTATGCATAGTCACTTCACCCCTACCTACATGTACAAATTACATCAACTAACCTGTACCCCGCACACTGACTGGTATCCCCTGTATATAGCCTCGTTATTGTATTACTTAAAAGAAATAGAAAATTACTTTAGTTTATATGGTAAATATTTTCTCAACTCTTCTTGAACTGCACTGTTGATTAAGGGCTTGTAAGTAAGCATTTCACTGTATGATCTACACTTGACAGCAGGTAGCCTAGTGGTTAGATAGTTGGGCTAGTAACAAAAAAGGTTGCTAGATTGAATCACTGAGCTGACAAGGTAAAATCTGTCGTTCTGTCCCTGAATAAGGCAGTTAACCCACTGTTCCTAGGTCGTGTGACGATTAAAGTTTGTTTTGATTTACTTAGATTTGTGCGTATTGTGTATATGTTGTGTAATTGTCGAATATTACTTGTTAGATATTACTGCACTGTCAGAGCTAGAAGCACAAGATTGTCGCTGCACCCGCATTAACATCTGCTAAACACATGTATGGGACCAATACAATTTGATTTGTTTTGAGCTAATCATTATAACCACAGGCCAAACATTTTTCTTGACTTTTTTTTGTCACGGGCACTTTGACAAGCTACCCAAGTCAGAACCAGCCCCACTCTCCTCTTCACCCATCCTGTCAGTTTGGGTGGATTTCATTATTTCAGAACTTGTATTGGAATTATTTAAATTTTGTTCAAGCATTTTTATGAGATGGGATTATTTTCATATTACACCCTCTTCTCGCTGGCACAGACTGCTGCAGCAATACCCCAACCACAATCCAACATGGTTTTGTTGGATGAAGTGAGTATTTGGTCGGGTAGAGACATATGAAGTACACCTCTGGTGTATTCTATTGGGTAAAGTCATTGCAAGGGACTGAAGGGCTTTAGTGAAGTTAGCTGTATAGACATAATAGAGTAGGTCAAATGCAATGCTTAAGGAGCTGGGCCTGTGATAGAGTAGCAGTGTAGAGCTGGAGGTTGGTTTGGTGGGGTACGGCTATAGACTGTATCAGCTAATGCGCCCAAAAGGTGTAATCCATACGAGAGACCCCTACATTTTGTCTATGGGTATTATCCAGAGGGGATTTTGTGAAAGACTTTGTCCTCAGAGAGCAGATGGGTGACTACATTACAGCACTCAAAGCTTTCGGTGTCTAATCACCCTTTCCATCATCCATCATCCATCATCCCTTCTTCTCTCTTACTTTTACTCAGTTTCACTGCTTTACTCAGGGCCTTGGTGTGTGTGTGTGTGTGTGTGTGTGTGTGTGTGTGTGTGTGTGTGTGTGTGTGTGTGTGTGTGTGTGTGTGTGTGTGTGTGTGTGTGTGTGTGTGTGTGTGTGTGTGTGTGTGTGTGTGTGTGTGTGTGTGTGTGTGTGTGTGTGTGTGCGTGTGCGTGTGCGTGTGTGTTCTGAATAGCTACGTTATTCAGGGAAGACTTATTATGAGATAACTAAATACAGTGGAAGCCAAACAGCCGTGTTACATGAAAAAACGGCCAGACTTGGCACACATACTGCTCCCAATCTTAAATGCGGGCTATGATATTGTAGCATCAATATGCCCACTGTCACTGTCACACATGCTTTCACATTGAATACATGAGGGAGGCTTTTACTGTAAGTCAGTGTGGGCTACTACGTGAATAATCTGTTTGCTGACATTGGTGGCATTCATTTTGGAAATAGTAACACAAAGGGAGATAAGATCAAGATACAACTTAATATGCAGTATTCCTAGTGTCACTGTGGAAGAGTACATAAGCAATCTCAAAACAATCAGAATTTTCCTCAGCTATTTCAGTAAGAATTTCTGGTAAGACTTTATTTGGATAGTTCAGAATAAATGGTTTATAGATAGCTGAACTAACTGTTCAGTTCAACTAAGCCCTACCCCTAACGCTAACTCTTTATACCTCAACCCAACTGATGTAACCCTGGTCAAGTAAAGGTGGGGTTTCTGACACTTTCAGACTGATGTAACCCTGGTCAAGTAAAGGTGGGGTTTCTGGCACTTTCAGACTGATGTAACCCTGGTCAAGTAAAGGTGGGGTTTCTGGCACTTTCAGACTGATGTAACCCTGGTCAAGTAATGGTGGGGTTTCTGGCACTTTCAGACTGATGTAACCCTGGTCAAGTAATGGTGGGGTTTCTGGCACTTTCAGACTGATGTAACCCTGGTCAAGTAAAGGTGGGGTTTCTGGCACTTTCAGGCTGATGTAACCCTGGTCAAGTAATGGTGGGGTTTCTGGCACTTTCAGACTGATGTAACCCTGGTCAAGTAATGGTGGGTTTTCTGGCACTTTCAGACTGATGTAACCCTGGTCAAGTAATGGTGGGGTTTCTGGCACTTTCATACTGATGTAATCCTGGTCAAGTAATGGTGGGGTTTCTGGCACTTTCAGACTGATGTAACCCTGGTCAAGTAATGGTGGGGTTTCTGGCACTTTCAGACTGATCTAACCCTGGTCAAGTAATGGTGGGGTTTCTGGCACTTTCAGACTGATCTAACCCTGGTCAAGTAATGGTGGGGTTTCTGGCACTTTCAAACTGATGTAACCCTGGTCAAGTAATGGTGGGGTTTCTGGCACTTTCAGACTGATGTAACCCTGGTCAAGTAAAGGTGGGGTTTCTGGCACTTTCAGACTGATGTAATCCTGGTCAAGTAGTGGTGGGGTTTCTGGCACTTTCATACTGATGTAACCCTGGTCAAATAATGGTGGGGTTTCTGGGACTTTCAGACTGATGTAACCCTGGTCAAGTAATGGTGGGGTTTCTGGCACTTTCAGACTGATGTAACCCTGGTCAACTAATGTTGGGGTTTCTGGCACTTTCAGACTTATAGTTTTTGTTGAAATAGTTAAATGAAGTTAAAAAAAAAATCTTATGCAGATTTCGGACACTGTCAGCTTAATCGAAAAAAAGACCCAATAGTGATGTTTATGGGACATCTAGGAGTGCCAACAAAGAAGCTCGTCGAAGGTAATGAATGTTTTATGTTTTATTTCTGTGTTTTGTGTAGCGCCGGCTATGCTAATTATTTTGTTTGCGTCCCCTTCAGGTATTTCGGGGTGTTGCATGCTATCAGATAATAGCTTCTCATTCTTTTGCCGAAAAGCATTTTAAAAATCTGACTTGTTGGCTGGATTCACGAGTGTAGCTTTAATTCAGTACCCTACATGTAATATATTGTAATATATGCCATTTAGCAGACGCTTTTATCCAAAGCGACTTACAGTCATGTGTGCATACATTCTACGTATGGGTGGTCCCGGGGATCGAACCCACTACCCTGGCGTTACAAGCGCCATGCTCTACCAACTGTGTGTTTTAATGAACGTTTGAGTTTTAACGAGTGCTATTAGCATTTAGCGTAGCGCATTTGCATTTCCAGATGGCTAGATGGCACGCCTGCGTGTCGGGTGTGCTTAAGAGGTTAACTTCTTCGAGATAGGGGGCGCTCTTTTAATTTTTGGATAAAAAACGTTCCCGTTTTAAACAAGATATTTTTTCACGAAAAGATATGACTATGCATGTAATTGAAAGCTTTGGAAAGAAAAAACTCTGACGTTTCCACAACTGCAAAGATATTATCTGTGAGTGCCCCAGAACTAATGCTACAGGTGAAACCAAGATGAAGTTTCATACAGGAAATGCCCCAGATTCTGAAGGCGCTGTGTTCCAATGTCTCCTTATATGGCTGTGTATGGTCACGAATGAGCTTAGACTTTCTGTCGTTTCCCCAAGGTGTCGACAGCATTGTGACGTATTTGTAGGCAAATCATTGGAAGATTGACCTTAAGAGACTACATCTACCAGGTGGCTGTTGGTGTCCTCCGTTGCAATTATTGTGTAATCTCCAGCTGCGTGTATTTTTCGTTTGCTTCGAGGAGAAACACAGCTGCCACTAATAATTTATCATCGAATAGATATGTGAAAAACACCTTGAGGATTGATTCTAAACAACGTTTGCCATGTTTCTGTCGATATTATGGAGTTCATTTGGTAAAAAGTTCGGCGTTGTAGAGACTGCATTTTCAGATTTTTTTCTTGGCCAAACGTGATTAGTGATTAGCGATTAGCGATTTCTCCTACACAAATAATCTTTTTGGAAAAAAGGAACATTTGCTATCTAACTGAGAGTCTCCTCATTGAAAACCTCCGAAGTTCTTCAAAGGTAAATGATTTTATTTGAATGCTTTTCTTGTTTTTGTGAAAATGTTGCCTGCTGAATGCTAGGCTTAATGCTATGCTAGCTATCAATACTCTTACACAAATGCTTGGGTAGCTATGGTTGAAAAGCATATTTTGAAAATCTGAGATGAGTGTTAACAAAAGGCTAAGCTTGTGAGTGAATATATTTCTTTCATTTCATTTGCGATTTTCATGAATAGTTAACGTTGCGTTATGGTAATGAGCTTGAGGCTATAATTACTCTCCCGGATACGGGATTGCTCAACGCTAGAGGTTAATTAACCTCCAGACGAGCTTCAATGCCATACAACACTCCTTCCATAGCCTCCAACTGCTCTTAACCTCTTAGTCCGACCCACACCGCATGCGGTCGCGTAATCATAGCCTCAAGCTCATTACCATAACGCAACTTTAGCGATTTCTAAAAATCGCAAATGAAATGAAATAAATATGCCTGCTCTCAAGCTTATCCTTTTCTTAACAATCCTGTCGTCTCAGACTTTCAAAATATGCTTTAGAAACAGAGAAAATCAATAATTTGTGTAAGAGTGGTGATAGCTAGCTTAGCATTTAGCGTTAGCATTTAGCACGCAACATATTCACAAAAACCAGCAAAGGGATCAAATAAAATAATTTACCTTTGAAGAACTTCAGATGTTTCAATGAGGAGACTTTCAGTTACATAGCAGATGTCCAGTTTTTCCTGAAAGATGCTTGTGTAGGACACAACGTTCCGTTTTGTTACTATGCATTTGGCTACCGAAACTAACCGAAAATTCAGTCACCTACACGTCAAACTTTTTTCCGAATTAACTCCATAATATCGACTGAAACATGGAAAACGTTGTTTGAATCAATCCTCAAGGTGTTTTGTCATATATCTCTTCATTGAAATGCCGTTCCTGGAAGCCTGCATTGTTCTCAGATTCGGATGGAAAAATACTGGTAGGTGACTTTTGCGCACCAATTTCCACACAGACACCGTGCGGGACCCCTGGTAAATGTAGTCTCTTATGGTCAATCTTCCAATGATATGCCTACAAATACGTCACAATGCTGCAGACACCTTGGGGAAACGATAGAAAGTGTCCGTTCATTCCTGTCGCATTCACAGCCATATAAGGCGATCATGGAAAACGTGCCGTCAGAAATCCTGTTGATTTCCTGGTCGCTCAAACATCTTGGTTTTGCCTGTAGCTTTTGTTCTATGGCACTCACAGTGAAAATCTTTGCAATTCTGGAAACGTCAGAGTGTCTTCTTTACAAAACTATCAATTCCAAGCATAGTCGAGCATCTTTTCGTGACAAAATATTGCGCTAAAAACGGGCACGTCTTTTTATCCAAAAATGAAATACTGCCCCTATAGGACTAACAGGTTAAATGCAAGTAATACTAAACGCATGCTCTTCAACTGATCTCTACCCGTCCATCTAGCATCACTACTCTGGACGGTTCTGACTTAGAATATGTGGACAACTACAAATACCTAGGTGTTTGGTTAGACTGTAAACTCCAAAATTACATCTAGAATCTGCTTCCTATTTCGCAACAAAGCATCCTTCACTCATGCTGCCAAACATACCCTTGTAAAACGCACTATCCTACCGATCCTTGACTTCGACGATGTCATTTACATAGCCTCCAACACTCTACTCAGAAAATTGGATATAGGCTATCACAGCGCCATCCGTTTTGTCACCAAAGCCCCATATACTACCCACCACTGCGACCTGTATGCTCTCGTTGGCTGGCCCTCTCTTCATATTTGTCACCAAACCCACTGGCTACAGTTCATCTATAATTCTTTGCTAGGTAAAGCCCCGCCTTATCTCAGCTCACTATAGCAGCACGTGCCCGTAGCTCGAGCTCCAGCAGGTATATTTCACTGGTCATCCCCAGAGCCAACTCCTCTTTTAGCTGCCTTTCCTTCCAGTTCTCTGCTACCAATGACTGGAACGTATTGCAAAATCACTGAAGGTGGAGTCTTATATCTCCCTCACTAACTTTAAGCACCAGCTGTCAGAGCAGCTTACTGATCATTGCCGATCATTCCCGGACTGTAAAGCTATGGACAGGGAACTGTCGCCGGAACCTCTGGACTGGGAACTGTCGCCAGAAGCTCTCGACTGGGAACTGTCGCAGGAAGCTCTCGACTGGGAACTGTCGCCGGAAGCTCTCGACTGGGAACTGTCGCCGGAAGCTTTGAACTGGGAAATGTCGCCAGAAGCTCTGGACTGTGGAGGCACACTAGAGACCTGATGCTTGGTGTCGGCGCTGGTGGTACCAGGCTGAAGACAGTGCGGGGAGCAGGCACAGGACGTACTGGATTGTGGAGGCGCACTGGAGGCCTGGTGCGTGGGACCGGTACAGGTGGCACCGGGCTGAAGTCATGCACCTCAGGGCGAGTGTGAGGAGCAGGCACAGGACGTACTGGGCTGTGCAGATGGAGACACAGTGCGCAGAGCCGGTGCAGGATATCCTGGTCCAAGGAGGTGTACTGGAGACCAGGAGCGCTGAGCCGGCACCATCCGTCTTGGCTGGATGCCCATTCTAGCCCGGCAAATGCAAGGAGCTGGAATAGAGCGCACCGGGCTATGAATGCGAACAGGAGACACCATGCACATCACTGCGCAACACGGTGTCTGACTAGTCACACGCTCCCCACGGTAAGCACAGGGAGTTGGCTCAGGTCTAACCCCTACCTCCGCCAATCTCCCTGTGTGCTCCCCCCAAAACATTTTTGGGGCGGTTGCCTCTCGTGCTTGCCTCGTTGGTATAACTCCTCGTAATGTCGCCGTTCTGCTTTTGCTGCCTCTATTTCTTCCTTCGGACGGCGATACTCCCCCGCCTGCGTCCAGGGTCCTGCTCCATCCAGAATCTCGTCCCAGGTCCATTCCTCCTGAACATGCTGCTTGGTCTGTTGGTGGTGGGATCTTCTGTCACATTCGTTATAAGGATCGGACCAAGGCACAACATGGTATGTGCACATTCTTATTTATTTAACCTCTTGATTCTAGCCATCCCGGATCCGGGATTGTGAATACAGCCTCAAGCTCATTACCATAACGCAACGTTAACTATTCATGAAAATCGCAAATGAAATGAAATAAATATATTTGCTCTCAAGCTTAGCCTTTTGTTAACAACACTGTCATCAGTTGTGCAAACCCACAGTTTCATCAGCTGTCCGGGTAGCTGGTCTCAGACAATCCCGCAGGTGAAGAAGCTGGGAGTGCAGGTCCTGGGCTGGCGTGGTTGCACGTGGTCTGTGGTTGTGAGGCCGGTTGGAAGTACTGCCAAATTATCTTAATCTCTGGCAACAGATCTGGTAGAAATTCCTACAGTCAGCATGCCAATTGCATGCTCCCTCAAAACCTGAGACATTTGTGGCATTGTGTCGGGGTAGGCCTATACTGAACAAGCAGTGCTTATTTTGGTGGATAGTTAGGCCCATCACTTGCTATGCCGAATACAAAAAAGCCTTTTGTGTGTCAATGGTAGTGATGGTGCTTCTTCAATGTGTTGTGTTACAGTGTCAAGGGTTGTTAGTTTGCACCCCAGTGGTCATATATTACAAGTCCTTGTTATGCACCTCTTCCAAAGACCACTAATGTGTGGGCTGCATTTCAGAAATTGTAATAAGGTCCATTATGATCGGATCGAGATGACATTATTATATATATATATATATATATATATATATATATAAAATGAAATGACTCACTAAAATCAGCGCTTCACAAGGTCTCCCAAAAGAACAGGGTGTAGTTTATGAAGTGTGAAGGAGAGGGATGAAAAGCCTATTAAAAATGATACACTTCCAGATATGTAATTACCATCCATTTTGCCAAACAGGAAAAATAATAGCTTTTCTTTCTTTTTTTTAAGCTTTCAACAGTGAGACTGGTTTCCTCATTCCCACTCTGATTCGACCAGCAAATAAGGGTTACAATGAGGCCAGAGTGCTCCACCTCTTACAATGTCAAATCAGAGTTTATGGCAATTGTCTCTGTTGGTAGATACATTTGTTTTGCAGAAACCCAGTACTGTCACTGTATTATATGGTATGGGTAATGGTTATTTTTATGAACTCAGTTTCAAGCTTCTTTAGATACTGTGAGATCTGGGATTATTGAATCCCTTGATAAAGCAAAAAAGACTGTATAAAATAAATATTGTATGCTTAAAAATACTCATACTAACATTTTATACAAAAACAGTTTCTCAGAGAAAGAGATTAAATAAAAACTATGAAAAAAGATAGGGATCAAAATGATTGGATCCCCTATCTTCAATGCTTCTGCACCCTCCCCTTGCGAGGACAGACTTTCTCTAAAACGTTTTTTCTACAGACTTTTTTGCTCATCTTTTTCAAGGGATCCAATAATTCCAGACCCCAATGAAGGTCAAATTTATCTATAAAGGATTGTCAAAACCAAGAGAAGGACAGGGACAGGCCACCATACAGAGTTAAAGCGCTGACATCATAGGGAGTTGCAGTGAGCAGTTATTGCAACAGTGAATTGTATATTATTTCTCCATTCCTGTGTGACAATTACATTGTCCAACACTATTACACAAGATTACTTTTAATGTGACACTTAATGGACACTAAATGGATGAAGACTGAATATCAGTGGGGTGTATTCATGGAGCCAAGGGAAGCCAGGCTTCCACCTAAAAAAATATACCACCAAAAATAACAAAAACAAATGTGATATATATATATATATATATATCTTGTGTTTCTGTGTTTAATCATTTTTATTAGAGGCTAAATGTATTATTTCTATGTCTAACTCATCTATCTGATCCTGTCTGGTCAAAAAGTGCATGATATTGTTGCCACCTGTAGGATTAAATGCAAGGGGTGCCAGCCAGCATTTAGCCTCTATTGATAGAAACATTTTTACAATAGCCAATCAGCGTTGAGCTAAACTGACTCACATGTGAATGGCCCTGGCACACTAGAAAAAATTATCAAGGGAAGCCAGTTTGAATTTGGCCTCACACCAATCACACCACATCAAAAGCCAAATGTCCTTGACAGAAAAAAAACTTGAATTGTTGCATTTAGTTGCATTTAGTGTTGCTGTCCTCTGGTATCTAGCTAGCTAAAATGAGCCCTTTCCTAAATTAGCCATGAATGGAGATAGGGCTTTGGACTACCTACTGGCCAATTATTATAACAAAGGTTCTGATCCAACTATAAATTCATACATTGTGCCTGTGGCCTGAGAAGATGGAAGTGCATTATGTATCTAGATGTCAGTGGAGGCTGGTGACTTGAAAAATTAAGGAGCATGGGAGACCGACAGTATAGGCGAGGACAGCAAAGTGTGTTTTAAAAATCGTCAAAAACTAAATATTTTAACCTAAAGCATTTAATAATGACATTTATTTTACAATATTATGGGGAATGGGAATGAGAGGGCTACTTCCACAGTGTTGAGAAGGGATCACAACAGTGATTGAATGAGGGTATGAGGCATTGTCACGGCTGTCGTAAGAACAGGACCAAGGCGCAGCAGATGTTGAGTTGCACATATTTAATTCAAAGAGAAACTTAAACAAAATATAGCAAATAAATTAACAACTAAACATGACTACGTGATGCACAAACACAAAACCATATCCCACAAACACAGGTGGGAAAAATAGCTACTTAAATATGATCCCCAATTAGAGACAACAATTACCAGCTGCCTCTAATTGGGAATCATACAAAACACCAACATAGAAATTATAAACTAGAATAACCCTAGTCACGCCCTGACCTACTACACTATAGAGAAACAAGGGCTCTCTATGGTCAGGGCGTGACAGGCATGAGTTGAGGTGTTCAGAGGCTTGACTTCAGTGCAGGATAGGGGTTGATGCATTCATAGGCTTCAGTGCAGGACAGAAGAGCTCAACTCTTCCACTGAGGGGAGACCAGGATTTGACTGGGAAGACAGAAAATGCACTACACAGTTAGACAAAAGAGCTAAGAATCAGTTAGTCCAAGCAAGGAGTAGAATCATTGAAGTGTAATAACGTGATTGTATTTGTGGAAGTGATTGACTCTACATACAGTTATGAGGGAAAATTGACAGGTCTACTCACAGTGCTTGGAGAGGAAACTGTGCCAGTGGATGAGCGGACACATGAGACATGGCTTCAGTTCATGTCAGGAGAGAGTTGACAATGGTAGTGGAGTGGTCACCACCTCTTCATCACGGAACAGGAGGGGACTTAGCTTTAAATACAAATAGCAGATACATTCCATTATAGCAGCGCCATCATAGATTTGGGCAACAAATTTCTCCATGAAGGTAAACTCTGACATCTCAGAGACTGTGCATCTCGCCCACACATTAAAGTAGTCCAATAAATGTTCCTGAATAAAGCCCTGATCATCCACATACCAATGATAACTGACAACTGTCGAGCAAACTGGTGGCACCATAGGTCCCAGAGTGGTGGCACCATAGGTCCCGGAGTGGTGGCACCATAGGCCCCAGAGTGGTGGGGAAATTCTTTCCCCCTGGGATCTAGAATTGTTCCTTATCTGGTAACCTAACCCTATAGGGTATGAGAGTAATTAGTCAGTTGTAAAAAGGTTGTTTATGGGCTATGATGGGACAGGTTTTTCTAATCAGATCATATGGTTGAAAAATAAAAATTCTTGGAAAAAACTCGTTGCCCTGGGGAGGTTGAAAACGCTGTCAAACTACAGCAACCTTATACTTGTTCATATTAATTATATTTAGATAAACAGAGAGTTTTCCTCTACCCAGACACAGGGACAATAGAACTCACGTGGCTAAACTCGCTTTATGCAACTGCAGGCCTAATTAAAAATGAGCTCACAGTCTACGCCATCACTATTATGTTGACTAATTCAATCCAGTTAATAATTTTGGATTGAAGAGCGATAGGTAGCCTAGCCAGCCCACGTTTGAATATTTACCAAATTTGATCACATTCACATTTTCTCCTGACAAAATGTTTTACTATAAATTATGACGGCTCAGCTAGTCTGAAACACACTAACACAGGTGGGAGGCATGAAATGAACAGACCGGAGGCAGTGGTTGTGTCCTTTTATTTAAATTGTCACTAAGCAGGTTCTTTCGCCCAACAAAATAAGTCCAGCACAAGGTAGGGTCCAACGCTGAAACAACAGCGTAAAAATAATAATAATAAGCAGCTGACCAAAAGGCGGTGGCCAAAAAGGTAACTCAAAACAACAAACAGCTTCCTTTGTCTTTAGACTGCACATCATATTTACTGGGGGAACGCTTCCCTCTATCTATAGCCTGCCTTGTTTAACATAGAGCCAAGGTGCATCAGATGAAGAGGCTTTCTCCGAGGTAGGCAAGTCCGACGTCCTTACGGGTCCCTGTGTCTGCTCCCAATCCCTCCCCAGCTCTTCTCCTTGCACACCTATATAGAGGGAGACACCAAGCCAATTAGTGGGACCAGGTGTGTATTAATTTGCTATACAAAGAGTACCTTTTCCCTGAGGGGGGGGCTGTAGTGCCGTCTTCCTCCGGCTGGCCACTGAACCCTCACGAAATACATACGGTTACTAATTTGTTTACCCTGACCAGATGGACAGGGCACATATGCTCAATCGTCTCATTTCCATCCCATACAGCATGTCAAGTCTCTAATGTTTAGGTGTAGCTTAGGCTGCTGCAACATCTATGTAATGAGTTTTTGCTTGTGTCTGTCAGGAGGGATTGTGTGTTATCTATCACCTTTGCCAAATAATTACAGTAGGAAAATGGAAAGCCTACATGTGTGAACAAAAAAATGTGTTAATCTCACTTTTAATGGATGATGCGATGGAAGCGATCAAATCATTGTAAATTGATTTCGACATCCCAGAGAGTACAGTACGCTCTGCAAGTAAAGTATCGCAATGTGCAATTAAAGTTGAAGTCGGAAGTTTGCATACACCTTAGGCAAATGCATTTCTACTCAGTTTTTCACAAATCCTGACATTTAATCCTAGTAAACATTCCCTGTCTTAGGCCAGTTAGACTCACCAATTTATTTAAGAATGTAAAATGTCAGAATAATAGTAGAGAGAATAATTTATTTCAGCTTTTATTTCTTTCATCACATTCCCAGTGGGTCAGAAGTTTACATACACTCAATTAGTATTTGGTAGCATTGCCTTTAAATTGTTTAACTTGGGTCAAACATTTTGGGGAGCCTTCTTCAAGCTTCCCACAAGAAGTTGGGTGAATTTTGGCCCATTCCTCCTGACAGAGCTGGTGTAACTGAGTCAGTGTTGTAGGCCTCTTTGCTTGCACACTCTTTTTCAGTCCTGACCACAAATCTTCTATAGGATGGAGGTCAGGGCTGTGATGGCCACTCCAATACCTTGACTTGACCTTGACCTTGACGTCATCAAGCCATTTTGCCACAACTTTGGAAGTATGCTTGGGGTCATTGTCCATTTGGAAGCCCCATTGGCGACCAAGCTTTAACTTCCTGACAGATGTCTTGAAATTTTGCTTCAATGTATCCACGTAATTGTCTTTCCTCATGATGCCATATATTTTGTGAAGTGCACCAGTCCCTCCTGCAGCAAAGCACTCCCACAACATGATGCTGCCACCACCTTGCTTCACGATTGAGATGGAGCTCTTCGGCTTGCAGCCTCCCGCTTTTTCCTCCAAACATAACGATGGTCTTTATTCCCAAACTCTTCTATTTTTTGTTTCATCAGACCAGAGGACATTTCTCCAAAAAGTTCAATCTTTGTCCTCATGTGCAGTTGTCGATATAGGACTCTTTTTTTACTGCAGATATCAATACTTTTGTTCCTAATTCCTCCAGCATCTTCACAAGGTCCTTTGCTGTTGTTCTGAGATTGATTTGCACTTTTTTGCGCCAAAGTACGTTCATCTCTAGGAGACAGAACACATTTCCTTCCTGAGCGGATTTTAATTTTGATTTTCAAACGATGTCAAGCAAAGATGCACTGAGTTTGAAGGTAGGCCTTGAAACACATCCACAGGTACATCTCCAATTAACTCAAATGATGTCAATTAGCCTATCAGAAGTTTCTAAAGCCATTACATAATTTTCTGGAATTTTCCAAGCTGTTTAAAGGCACAGCCAACTTAGTGTATGTAAACTTCGGACCCACTGGAATTTTGATACAGTCAATAACAAGTGAATTATAAGTGAAATAATCTGTCTGTAAACAATTGTTGGTAAAATTACTTGTGTCATGCACAAAGTAGATGTCCTAATCGACTTGGCAAAACTATAGTTTGTTAACAAGAAATTTGTGGAGTGGATGAAAAAGTTTTAATGATTCCAACCTAATTGTATGTTAACTTCCAACTTCAACTGTACCTCTGCAAAGTCTTTGTGGTTGCCCTTGTTAGCTGAACTTTCCCTCTCACCGTGCCGCTAAGTAAAAGCCAACTCTTGCTGATACACTGCTTGTGAACCTGTTTCTTCTTACCTTCATATTGTGTTCTTTCATCACATTCCCAGTGGGTCAGAAGTTTACATACACTCAATTAGTTTGAACTCGTAGATCTTCATTCATTAGATGATCTATGTGGCTTTTTCCAAGAAGGTTGAATCTGATGTTGGCAATGACAGGGGTTCTTCAACAAAAAAAATCCACTACATTGTTGTTAGCATTAGCTAGAGATTCTGGCAGGGAAAACTCTACTCTGGTAGCTAGCTAATGTTAGCACTTGCTAATAATGTTAGCAAGGCAAATTGAAATAAATTCCACTTACTCCACACAAAAATAAAGTTCTAAAACCAAGAAAACAATATATAATCTCCTTCCTCCGTCTCCTGTAGTTTGAAGAAACTAAGTTGAATTGAATAATATCCTTAAAATGCTAAACTATCACACTTCACTCTGTCTCTATCCAATATGTCACCAACTCACCAAGCTTCCCAACCTCCATAATGCTCTGTGGCACAACCCCAATATACAACACTAGATTTGTTCTCTGCCCCTAATCCTATGATTGGATGGACAACATGTCAGTTCATTTTGCAAAAGCTTTGACTGGTTGGAGGACGTCCTACAGAAGTGGTCATAATTACCATATAGGTCTATGGAAGGGGGTAAGGCCTACACGCTGTCACGCCTTGGTCTTAGTATTTTGTGTTTTCTTTATTTGGTCAGGCCAGGGTGTGACATGGGTTTATTTTGTGATGTGTTTTTGTATTGGGGTTGTTAGTAGGTATCGGGATTGTGGCTGAGTAGGGTTGTCTAGGAAAGTCTATGGTTGCCTTGAGGCGGTTCTTAATCAGAGGCAGGTGATTATCGTTGTCTCTGATTGGGAACCATATTTAGGCAGCCATATTCTTTGAGTGTTTCATGGGTGATTGTTCCTGTCTCTGTGTGTGTAGTCACCAGATAGGCTGTATAGGTTTTCATTTCCTTTTGTTGTTTTTGTATTGTTCGTGTTTTTTCATTATTAAAGATGTATCGAACTAACCACGCTGCATTTTGGTCCGACTCTCCTTCG
Source organism: Oncorhynchus gorbuscha (assembly GCF_021184085.1). NCBI lineage: Eukaryota > Metazoa > Chordata > Actinopteri > Salmoniformes > Salmonidae > Oncorhynchus > Oncorhynchus gorbuscha. The sequence goes on from NC_060173.1 coordinate 83,052,685, forward strand.
ACGGAAGAAAGCCGTTACACACGCCTCCTAGATTTTGTATTGAAGTCAATGTAGCCAGACGAGGACAGAGAATAGCTGACTTCTGGCTACACCATGGTGCTAGCCTAAAGTGTGTTGTTGAGACTACGGTAGACCTTTATTGCAAAACATTGTTTTAATCAGGGATTTGGTGACATGTGGATATATTTAGTATAGTTTTAATTATTCTGAAACTCACTGAGTAGGATGGTCTTCCCCTTCATCCTCTGAGGACCCTCCACTGTTAGATGTAGTAGGCTAGCTGGCTAATCGTTGTCCATGAAAGGAAGTTAGGCTAGCAAGCAATCATTTTAGCCAGGTAGCCTAGGACAACAAAAACTAAAAGTGTGTACTCTATGACAAAGTCTTAGACAGTTTCGGAAACATGGAAGAGAGGATGATGGCTTTGGCGGTTCTCTACAAGTAGAACGATTCACACACGCAGAAATCAGAAATCATGACGTGTAGCTTACGTTGATTGGACAAAATTGTTTTGTAATCTTTTAGTTGTTATTGTATTAGGCTAAGCATAGGTGATTTGATGATGTGGAAATGTTGAAGTTGAAATGGTGCTGGAATAGTGGAGGCTGCATCTGTTTTCTTTGCTACCTGCGATAACTCTCCAGTGTTCTAAATCAAGTTGTTTAGTGGTCCGAAAATGTCATAAACATTAACTTGATTGGCCATGCTGCAGGTCATGTAACTGTTTGTTATATGCAATATGTTTTGTGGACTCCACCGGACAGAGGTTGCTCTATGGTTTTGTGATGAAACAAATGTGTGGTTGAATGTATTCTGCCACTGTGTCTTATTGTCTTAGCCTTAGGCCTCCATATCACAGTGGCAAGGCACATGAACTAACAGGTTATAGAGCAAACAACACAATTATCATAACACATAGGTTGTCATATGTTTTCTTTCTCCCCTGGCTTGGCTTCCCCAGTGATTTTAACCACACTGCACACATATTACATGTAGCCTAATGGAGCCACAGTCATTTTGAGATACTGTATGCAGCTCAGGCCCACAGTTATTGGAAGAAGGCATGATATGTCATTCAGGAGGGAAGCTGTTTGGAAATGTTGAAAAAAATGAAGGATTAGACTTTTTGTTCCGCTCTGACTGCTTTCGCCATTTATGGTGTGTCTGTGAAGCAAAGTCTGAAGAGACATAACCCACCAGATTAAAGTTTATTCATAAACTGTCAGAACAAACCTGTTTGAAATATTTGGATTGTTTCACAGATTTCTTCCATAAAGAGGCTTTGGATTTGTGGAGGGGTGAAATGGTTTTGCATAACACATTTTGCTCGTCACGGTGAGTTTAGATTTGATCAGGAAGTCCTTGAGTTAGATGTGCGTCAGATGCCAAATCTCTACACTGGTTTATTTTGGACATTGCTATGATGTAGGAAGTATTACAGGGGTAAATTGAAGGCATTTTATCAAACCGTTGTGTCAAACCGTTTAAAATCTTATATTATCCAAAAGGTATCATCGATGTGATGATGTCTATATTTATCCTTTATTCATTTTCACATTTTTAAGCATTTCAGTTTGAAAGCAATTCATTAGAGAGCATATTTGAATTGCAGTTTGTTGGTTGAAATTCTCCAAACATTTAGTTTATAATTTCCCCTTGACACAGTTTCCTCAGAATGTTTACTGCAACAGAAATTCTTATTTGCCTTCTTCGATACATTACATGTGATGGCCTTTTCTTTATTGATATCATGAATGATGTGAGTATACCTGAGGAATGCACAAAATGTCTCATACTGCAGTTTCTCACTAGTTAAAGTTTTATGAGCCTGTCATCTCCCCGTTGATGTTATGTCATGATTCAACAGAAAAATAAGAATAATCAATCATCTCACAACTATGAACGAATCCAGCACAGACCCAAGCTGACAGCTTGACATGCACTTTCAAAAACAGAGTGGAGGTTGATGTATTAAGGAGTCCATTTCAATGACTGTTTTGGGAAATATCTCACAATTTGTACATCAGCATTTATGGATATAGCAAGCAGCACTACTCCAAACCTATGGACAGTGAGTGTGATCTGACAGAAAATACAAACTGACAACCTATATATTTTAAATCTCCTTCAGAGCAAATGGATTCCCTCTTCCAAATCAACTGAGAATCACACCCACCAATTATCTCACCTTGTTTTGCGAAACACATCAGTGTTTTGCATTGGACACCTTATCTGGGGGGAACATTTTATTCTCAAAAGCAATTATCTGATTCATCATTCGCCACCCGGGGGAATTCCCCCTGGTGGCATCTGGCATATCCTGGTTGGCTCGTGCCAGGCAGTAGTGACTCAGAGGTCAGCAGAGAGGGACTTTTCCAGAGCCTATGGGAAGGCTTGCCAGCGTCACAGAGTTTCCCATTCCCAGGCATGTGTGTTTCCCCAGTGCCAAGGGGTGAGATATCAGGAAACTTCACATTAATGAGGAAGAACAGACTCCGGGTGGTTTATATGATGACGTGGGAGAGTTGCTTAGTCATGTTCCCTTTCAAGACACACCACAAAAGGTTTTCAGAAGACAAAAGCACAGCTTTGGGGGGTTGTCTTTAATCTTTGGTCAACGTAAATGGAAAGTGAAGGGCTCTTCGTTACTTCAAGAGTGACCAGCGAGCGTCCAAGTAATAAAAGAACGGGACGGTGGTAGGTGATGTTGACTGGAAGAACACTTAACTTGGCTGGGCACCCACTGTTGTTTGGCTTTGTGTGGACAAATTCCAGCGTCAGCGAAGGGTAGTTAATCACCAGCCCGCCATTAGGCTGGTTCCACATTGCCACACCGTCACTCCTGCACAAAGGCGCCTGACCGTTCCTCGCTCGAAGAACGCCACTTTGGCTTTGGTGAAGAGCCCATGTGTGGGCTGGATAACCAGCTGCACCCGATGCTTTCTAAAGACATTGACACATTCTTGGGGACGTTGCGCATCAAGTCCTTGTGGTGTCATTCATTAGTCTTTTATTCCAGCTCCAGTCGAGAAATGTGAGCGGTGACAGTCACATTAATGACTGTGCTGCAGCCACATCACTTGGTAGACTGTTTGGCAGGCCTGTCACTGCATTGTGGTCTCCATAAATATTGAATTATGACCTTCACAGATCACATCCTTGAAACTATAAACTGACTGTTATTTCTTTCTCCAATCGCCATGTTGTTTGACACATGGAAATGAGCCCTGTTTAGGGCAAACCCTTGACAAATAAAACCCAAGCATAATGACTCCGTAAACGGTCGAGGTGCTTTGTGACAAAGCCGAATCCTCAGAATGTCCATTGCATGTTTGATAATGAGGACCATGTCTCCAGCTGTTTATCCTTGCCCCGTCCCGACAATTGCTCTCAACTCCCTGGTATGTACAATATGTTATTGTGTGCACAAGACACAAGCAATCAGGGAGAACTTCTCCCCAGATGATGCCAAAATTAATTCCGATACAAAGATGTCAGCCCTAAATCATAGTAGATGCTTGTTATTCTAATGCTGCTTGGCCACAGCTTGTTTGACTAAGAGCTTGAATATTCCATTACAGATCACAGTTGGACCTTGCCACCTCCATCATCTGTTACGTAGAATAAGACAAGTTCAAACGGGCAGAATTCATAATCATTAAAAGGCTATTCTGTATGCCTTTCTGCTCCCCAAGAAATGTAGTGGGGACTTGGTAGGCTGGAACCCAGCTTGGATCTGCTAAAATGTGACATGATCAGAAAGTTAAGGGTTGTGTAAGGTAGATGCCAGGACTGAAGGACTAGAGCCCACCATGATTGTATAAGCCTAATCTCCCCGGTAGTTTTATAGGACCCAGCACCTCATCAAGTCCTCCCGTACTTGATTATAATTTGTTCCATGCATTGCAGTAGGAATTTGTGTTTGCCAAAAATTAGGCCTAAGCCAGAGATGGCAGACAGGTTGTGCTCTGTGCTGATTTTTAAAAATTCAATGATTCATTGTCTTTTTGCCTCCAGTTATCAAGTCCATAACTATCAAGTGAGTCAGTAGGTTAGGATTGTTGTGTTAGGAAATTATTATTAGGGAACTGGCAAACAATATCCATCTTACGACATTGGAAGCTCTTCTTTGGGTATTGGAACGAGGGAAGGACCTGGGACAGCAGTATAAACCCTATTGGCTGTTCAGAAAAACAGCACAGGCTGTTTCAGGACAAGGAATCTTGGGGATTGAAAGCCATGACAGGTGTGTTTTACACACTATTTGAAATTAGAAGGAGACTCCAGATGTATTGAAGTGGACACTGAGATGGCCCATATGGGAGAACAGCGTATTTCTCTCACCTCATAAAACTTGACAGGGTCTTCATTGGGACCAACGCTCACCTTTGAATGGTTCATATCATGTCTGCAGAAATGATCCTCTTGTGCAATTGAGTACTGTTTCCACATGGTCAGGTCCATGCCTGCTCTCAATTCTCCATTTGGAGAAGACTGAGGCCTATGCTAAAAAAAGAGATGTGCCTCATTTAACTCTGTGATTTGGTCATTTCCTGACCGAGTCAGTGAGAGAAGGGTTTGAAATAGGGATATAGCCTTTAGCCGCAGCAATTTTTTTAATAAGGTTTAGAAATACTTAATGTAAAATTTGACTTAAATTGGTTCAATCGATGGAACGTTCATCTCAATTGCCTGCTGCATATGGAGACCTTTAAAACGGGACCCTCTTGTCTAGCGTAGCAGGAGTTTGGAACTGTTTGGAACTGTTTGGAACTGTTACATTGAGATTGATTCTCACGTCCTCTGCTTTTGCATGCTGTGAATCTTATGACATTTAATACAATATTCCCATAGTTATGCTTGTGCACAGCCTTCTTGCATGAGTTGAAACGAGTAGCTCTTTGAGAAGTATTAACTACCTAAAACCGCCAGGGTTCTCAGAAATAATGGTTAAAATTGCACAATATGACAGTTCCATGCCTCGTTATTGCCAGGGTATATTAATCTTGGTTTTTAATGTACTGTTATGGTGAAACGTAATGGCCACAGAGCAAAATGTAATTTAGAGTGCAAGGTTTGATAAATCAGAGAGAAAGGTGGAAATACAATATTCCAAACATCTCCCTTTGAGTTGACTCCAAATGGAGACAAAATGAGAATGTCTCATGTGACTCAGAGGACACACAACTCGGATCCCACCTCGTAACAGCAAGACGAACACCTACCCTTTCCTAAAACAATAACCAGGAGTATTCAGTTTCATTTACAGTGATTGAGAATAACAGGATATTTTCTTCTCTTCAGCCACTGTGAATGAGTGCTGCTCCTAGCACATAACAACACTGATCATTTCCAGTATTGTTTCCAGTATGGGTCACGGTGACTCATTCCAGGGTCAAGGGTGGGAATATGTGTCATCTCCTTGGCAACAACTTCCATGTGTCTTATCCTTCTCTGTGCCAGGCCTGTATTTCTCTACACTATTCTTATCCCTCCATCCCATCTCCACAGAGAACGGGTTCATCTCTGTGTATGAAGAGAGAGATTTTGATTCTCTCTCTCCCCCTCTCTCTCCATCTCTCCCCCTCTCTCCATCTCTCCCCCTCTCTCTCAGGGTGGATGCTCAATGATTTCCTTTTCTCTGGCATTAGAACAGGTGGTTATCCTCTTCATATTTGTGGAAGCAGTACTGATCAGTCACCCTGCGAGAGTATTAGTATCATAACCTCCTGCCTTGTTACCAGGATGACCCCAACAACGGTTCCATACCAGCATGGTCTATTGTCATAGCTGTCATTGCCATGAACAGGAAACCTACTTGCGAGAAAACAGGATATAATAAAGACATTTACATTAGCCTTATATCACAGTAACTACAGAGGAATAACACACGTAATTGTGACAACACTGTAATAACCTAGAAATTACATATACTGTAGCCACAATAAGTATCCCTCAAAGTATATATACAAAATGTACTACTACGTATAAGTGCAGTCAGTGCACATTGTTAAATTGGTGTCGCTTTAACTATTGGTGTCGCTTTAAATTAAGTGCATCATATAAAGGCTTCATATGCCTTCTTAAAACATTCAGAAACACTGCATACCTGTGTTACAAATCATCTCTAACTATATGTCACGCTTTATAAAGGGTTCATAAATGTGGCATAACTGTGTGACATAAATACCAAAAGTCAAATGCGACATAAATCTGTGCTTTCTAAAGGGTGGCATAAGCACAGTTTAATAAAGGCCTTATAAATCATGTTAAATTGAGGCTTCACAAAGTATTCACAATGCACCTTGGTAGTGCATTGCAATGCCAGGATAGTGGAGTTTATTTTTTTCCTCATCAATCTATAAACAATACCCCATAATGACAAAGCGAAAACAGGTTTTTAAGAAATGTTTGCTAATTTACAAGATAATAAAACCCGGAAAAAAGCTTATTTACATAGGTATTCAGACCCCTTGCTATAAGACTCAGACTTGAGCTCAGGTGCATCCTGTTTTCATTGATCATCCGTGAGATGTGTCTACAACTTGACTGGAGTCCACCCGTGATGAATTCAATTGATTGGACATGATTGGGAAAGGCACACACCTGTCTATATAAGGTCCCACAGTTGACAGTGCATGTCAGAGCAAAAACCAAAACATGAGGTTGAAGGAATTGTCCGTAGAGCTCTGAGACAGGATTGTGTCGAGGCACAAATCTGGGGAACGGTACCAAAATATGTCTGCAGCATTGAAGGTCCCCAAGAACACAGTGGCCTCCATCATTCTTAAATGGAAGAAGTTTGAAACCACCAGACTCTTCCTAGAGCTGGCCGCCCGGCCAAACTAAGCAATCAGGGGAGAAGGGCCTTGATCAGGGAGGTGACCAAGGATCCGATGGTCATTCTGATAGAGTTCCTCTGTGGAGATGGGAGAACCTTCCAGAAGGACAATCATCTCTGAAGGACTCCACCAATCAAGCCTTTATGATAGCGTGGCCAGACGGAAGCCACTCCTCAGTGAAAGGCACATAACAGCCCGTTTGGAGTTTGCCAAAAGCTGTGCAGCGATACTCCCCATCCAACCTGACTGAGCTTAAGAAGATCTGCAGAGAAGAATGTGAGAAAATCCCCTAAATACAGGTGTGCCAAACTTATAGCGTCATACCCAAGAACACTCGAGGTTGTAATCGCTGCCAAAGTTACTTCAACAAAGTACTGAGTAAAGGGTCTGAATACTTGTGTAAATGTGATATTTCAGTTTTTTATTTTTAATACATTTGCTAGCATTTCTAAAAACCTGTTTTTGTTTAGTCATTATGGGATATTGTTTATAGATTGATGAGGGAAAACAACAATTCAATCAATTTTAGAATAAGGCTGTAACGTAACAACATTTTTACAAAGTCAAGGGGTCTGAATACTGTGTGAATGCGCTGTTTATTTCTCTAAAACATTTCTAGGATGGCCCAACCTCTTTTCCTCTCGGGTGCAAAGTCAAAATTGGACCTGACCTCAACTTTTCCCATAAAAATGCTGTGCTGCAGGATGACACACGCTCTAAATTGAAGTCATGCAGGCAAAAAATGTTGGTAGGGCCTTTTAAAATCCGTTTACATTTTTTGTCTTTGTTTCCCCCCAAATGACACTTTCTCAGTTTCGTTTGTCCAGTTTTCGTATTTCTGTCACGCCTTGGTCATTGTATTTTGTGTTTTCGTTATATATTTGGTCAGGCCAGGGTGTGACATGGGTTTATGTTGTTGTATTTCGTATTGGGGTTTTTGTATTATTGGGATTGCGGCTGAGTAGGGGTGTTGTATGGGCTTGGCTGCCTGAGGCGCTTCTCAATCAGAGTCAGGTGATTCTCGTTGTCTCTGATTGGGAACCGTATTTAGGTAGCCTGGTTTCGATTTGTATTTTGTGGGTGATTCTTCCTGTCTCTGTGTAGTTTCACCAGATATGCTGTAATTAGGCTTCACATTCCGTTTGTTGTTTTGTATTTTGTATAGTTATTTCATGTCTCCACCCTCTCCGAGTTGGGCATCTCCAGCGCGGCCCACGCTTGGATTGCGTCCTACCTGACAGGTCGCTCCTACCAGGTGGCGTGGCGAGAATCTGTCTCCTCACCACGCGCTCTCACCACTGGTGTCCCCCAGGGCTCTGTTCTAGGCCCTCTCCTATTCTCGCTATACACCAAGTCACTTGGCTCTGTCATAACCTCACATGGTCTCTCCTATCATTGCTATGCAGACGACACACAATTAATCTTCTCCTTTCCCCCTTCTGATGACCAGGTGGCAAATCGCATCTCTGCATGTCTGGCAGACATATCAGTGTGGATGACGGATCACCACCTCAAGCTGAACTTCGGCAAGACGGAGCTGCTCTTCCTCCCGGGGAAGGACTGCCCGTTCCATGATCTCGCCATCACGGTTGACAACTCCATTGTGTCCTCCTCCCAGAGCGCTAAGAACCTTGGCGTGATCCTGGACAACACCCTGTCGTTCTCAACTAACATCAAGGCGGTGGCCCGTTCCTGTAGGTTCATGCTTTACAACATCCGCAGAGTACGACCCTGCCTCACACAGGAAGCGGCGCAGGTCCTAATCCAGGCACTTGTCATCTCCCGTCTGGATTACTGCAACTCGCTGTTGGCTGGGCTCCCTGCCTGTGCCATTAAACCCCTACAACTCATCCAGAACGCCGCAGCCCGTCTAGTGTTCAACCTTCCCAAGTTCTCTCACGTCACCCCGCTCCTCCGCTCTCTCCACTGGCTTCCAGTTGAAGCTCGCATCTGCTACAAGACCATGGTGCTTGCCTACGGAGCTGTGAGGGGAACGGCACCTCAGTACCTCCAGGCTCTAATCAGGCCCTACACCCAAATAAGGGCACTGCGTTCATCCACCTCTGGCCTGCTCGCCTCCCTACCACTGAGGAAGTACAGTTCCCGCTCAGCCCAGTCAAAACTGTTCGCTGTCTGGCTCCCCAATGGTGGAACAAACCCCCTCACGACGCCAGGACAGCGGAGTCAATCACCACCTTCCGGAGACACCTGAAACCCCACCTCTTTAAGGAATACCTAGGATAGGATAAAGTAATCCTTCTCACCCCCCCCCTTAAAATATTTAGATGCACTATTGTAAAGTGGCTGTTCCACTGGATGTCATAAGGTGAATGCACCAATTTGTAAGTCGCTCTGGATAAGAGCGTCTGCTAAATGACTTAAATGTAAATGTAATGTGTCACTTTTCTATTAAAGATCATGAGTAACAAACACGCTGCATTTCGGTCCGACTCTCTTTCGACAAACGAAGAACGCCGTTACAGAATCACCCACCACCCACTCACCAGTCTCACCAGTCTGCCCAGCGTCGCCAGTCTGCCCAACACCGCCAGTCTGCCCAGCGTCGCCAGTCTGCCCAGCACCGCCAGTCTGCCCAGCGCCGCCAGTGCCGCCAGTCTGCCCAGCGCCGCCAGTCTGCCCAGCGTCGCCAGTCTGCCCAGCATCGCCAGTCTGCCCAGCGTCGCCAGTCTGCCCAGCCCCGCCAGTCTGCCCAGCGCCACCAGTCTGCCCAGTGCCGCCAGTCTGTCAGGATCAGTTAGATCCACCAGTCAGCCAGGATCCACCAGTCTGCCAGGATCCGCCAGAAGTGCCAGTCAGCCAGGATCTGCCAGTCTGCAGGGTGCTGTCAGCCTGCATGAAGCAATCAGAGCTGTCAGCCTGCATGGAGCAGTCAGAGCTGTCAGCCTGCATGAAGCAGCCAGAGCTGTCAGTCTGTAAGAAGCAGCCAGAGCTGTCAGTCTGTAAGAAGCAGCCAGAGCTGTCAGTCTGCATAGAGCAGCTAGATCCGCCAGTCTGCCATGATCTTCTAGATCTGCCAGACAACCAGTCTCTTCCAGATCTGCCAGTCAACCAGTCTCTTCCAGATCTGCCAGTCAACCAGTCTCTTCCAGATCTGCCAGTCAACCAGTCTCTTCCAGATCTGCCAGTCAACCAGAATCTTCCAGTTCCGCCAGCCAGCCAGGATCTACCGGAGCCTATACCTGCCTGAGCTTCATCTCAGTACTGGGCTTCCTCTCAGTACTGGGCTTTCTCTCAGTTCTGGGCTTCCCCTCAGTTCTGGGCTACCCCTCAGTTTCGGGCTGCCCCTCAGTTCCGGGCTCCCCCTCAGTTCTGGGCTGCCCCTCAGTCCCGAGCTGCCCCTCAGTCCCGAGCTGCCCCTCAGTCCCGAGCTGCCTCTCAGTCCCGAGCTGCCCCTCAGTCCTGAGCTTCCCCTCAGTCCCGAGCTGCCTCAGTCCCGAGCTGCCCCTCAGTCCCGAGCTGCCCCTCAGTCCCGAGCTGCCCCTCAGTCCCGAGCTGCCCCTCAGTCCCGAGATGCCCCTCAGTCCCGAGATGCCCCTCAGTCACGAGCTGCTCCTCAGTTCTGTGGGGTTCTGGATGAGGACTATTAGGCCATGGTCGGCGGCGAGGGTGGATTATCCCAGGACGCGAAGGGGAGGAACTAGGACATTAATGGAGTGGGGTCCACGTCCCGAGCGGGAACCGCCACCAGAGACAGATGTTCCTGTCTCTGTGTAGTTTCACCAGATAGGCTGTAATTAGGTTTCACATTCCGTTTGTTGTTTTGTATTTTGTATAGTTATTTCATGTGTCACTTTTCTATTAAACGTCATGAGTAACCAACACTCTGCATTTCGGTCCGACTCTCTTTCGACAAACGAAGAACGCCGTTATAATTTCCAATTTTTTTTCTGGGTTTTCAGGTTTTTCACACTTTTTTTAATAGAAAAATAACAACAAATATTTGATTTTATGTGTTCACAACAATGCTTAAACCACATCAGGGGATGACATTAAGAGGTCTTCCCTTTAGAGTTGTTTGGTTAGCGGGTTTCCTGTAGTGCAGTAAGTATATATGTGATGATTATGTATTCCATATACACTGATATCCATGTATAGTAAAAGTCCAGCAACACTCCATATTATTCAGAGCCCCATGTAATGAAACCATACATTCTACAGATTTACTGAGTATTCCTTACAATTCTTTTACTGCGACACCAAGAATAGTTCTTGCTCTAAGCTAATATGTGTTCCATATACAGTGATTCACATTGGGGCATTTATTTGACCTCGGAACATGTTTTAAAACCCACATTTTACACAAATGTCACTTAAATATGAACAACTATGTATCATTGATAATGTTTAGACAATAACTCAATATATCATGAATAAATACAGGTTATTGACACTTTTATACTAAAAGAAATCCCGTGACACGGAATCACTTTTTTAGTGTTGCTGACGAGACACTGATCATGTGATAAGTTTGGAAATCAAATTACCACTTGTGGTGCCACTGGACAGCGAAAATCAAGTAACGTAACCTTTATTTATTGTAATTTAAATTAGTTTGTAGTAGTTGAGTGTTGGAGTTTTCCATCTCCCCATTTAGAGTTTCTGGCGCAGAACAGAAATGCCTTATCCAGATGCTGTGACAACAAAGACATTTCCTCAATGGCCTGTTAACTTTCTTTGTTACTTTTAAGGTTGGAACCAACATGCAGTACCTCCAGCAGGAAGAGAGGCAATAATAATTTGTCTGCCAACTCAGGGTCTGCCAACTCAAGCTACACTATTCACAACCCTGTGTAATGTTCAGTGTAATTGCACTGCTGGACTATTTTAAACTTTATATATTTGTATGGTTTTAAAAATGTACAAATAAAAGGAAATGATTTAAACAAATATGTAATGTTTATTTTGTTTTAGCTGTTCGTGATAATTCCTGAAGTGTTAATACATTTTTGTTTTACATCATTAGGCCTTTTGTCACGCCTTGGTCATTGTATTTTGTGTTTTTGTTATATGTTTGGGTAGGCCAGGGTGTGACATGGGTTTATATGTTGTGTTTCGTATTGGGGTTTGTATATTATTTGGGATCGCGGCTGATTTTCGCTTTGTATTTCGTGGGTGATTGTACCTGTCTCTGTGTTGTAGTCACCAGATAGGCTGTAATTAGTTTCACGTTCTGTTGTTTTTGTATTTAGTTTCAGTTATTTCATGTATCGCGTTTTTCATTCATTAAAGTCATGAGTAACCAACACGCTGCATTTCGGTCCGACTCTCTTCCTTCAACAGACGAACGCCGTTACAGAATCACCCACCACTCACGGACCGAGCAGTGGGTAAACTGGCAGGAGCTAAAGGAGGACGTTATGGACGGTAGAGGCATGGATTATACGACGTCGGAAGAAATCGACAGGTGGGCGGCCGACCCAGAGAGAGTGCAGGCGCCCGCCTGGGATTCGCATCAGCAGTGCGAAGAGGGCTACACGCGAATCAAGTCAAAAAGGAAAACACGGCGACGCAGAGCGAAAACCGAAAGTAACCCCCAATTATTTATTGGGGGAGGGCGCAGAGAGAGAGTGGCTGAGTCAGGGTTCAGACCTGAGCCAACTCTCCCTGTTAATCGTGAAGCTCAGTTGCAGTGGGAGAGGCTGCACCACTTGGAGAATTGGACATGGGAGGAGGAATTAGACGGTAAAGGACCCTGGGCTCAGCCTGGAGAATATCGCCGTCCCAAGGAAGAAATAGAAGCGGCTAAAGCGGAGAGGCGCTGGTATGAGGAGGCAGCACGGCGACGCGGTTGGAAGCCTGAAAAGCAGCCCAAAAAATTATTGGGGGGGGGCCTAGAAGGGAGTATGGTTATGCCAGGTAGGAGACCTGCGCAAACTCCCTGTGCTCACCGTTGGGCTAGAGAGACCGGGCAGGCACCATGTTATGCTATGGAGCGCACGGTGTTTCCAGTGCGGGTGCATAGCCAGGTGCGGCACATACCAGCCCTTCCTATTGGCCGGGCTAGAGTGGGCATCGAGCCAGGTAAGCTTGGGCAGGCTCGGTGCTCAAGAGCTCCAGTGCGCCTGCACGGTCCGGTCTATCCAAAGCCACCTCCACACACCAGTCCTCCGGTAGCAGCTCCCCGCACCAGGCTTCCTGTGCGTGTCCTCGATCCAGTACCACCAGTTCCAGCACCACGCACCAGGCCTCCAGTGCGCCTCGCCTGTTCAGCGCAGCCAGCACTTTTCTCCTCTCCTGCGCTGTCGGAGTCTCCCGCCTGTTTAGCGCAGCCAGAGCTTTTGTCCTCTCCTGCGCTGCCGGAGTCTCCCGTCTGCCCAGCGCCGCCAGTGCTCCCAGTCTGCCCAGTGCCGCCAGTGCTCCCTGTCTGCCCAGCGCCGCCAGTGCTCCCAGTCTGCCCAGCGCCGCCAGTGCTCCCAGTCTGCCCAGCGCCGCCAGTGCTACCAGTCTGCCCAGCGCCGCCAGTGCTCCCATGCCCAGCGCCGCCAGTGCTCCCAGTCTGCCCAGCGCCGCCAGTCTGCCCAGCGCTGCCAGTGCTCCCAGTCTGCCCAGCGCCGCCAGTGCTCCCAATCTTCCCAGCGCCGCCAGTGCTCCCAGTCTGCCCAGCGCCGCCAGTGCCGCCAGTCAGCCCAGCGCCGCCAGACAACCAGTCTCTTCCAGATCTGCCAGACAACCAGTCTCTTCCAGATCTGCCAGACAACCAGTCTCTTCCAGATCTGCCAGACAACCAGTCTCTTCCAGATCTGCCAGACAACCAGTCTCTTCCAGATCTGCCAGACAACCAGTCTCTTCCAGATCTGCCAGACAACCAGTCTCTTCCAGATCTGCTTGTCAACCTGAATCTTCCAGTTCCGCCAGCCAGCCAGTATTTACCGGAGCATTTATGTCTGTTTTATAAATGACCAAAGGGGTCTCACTTTAAATTAAGTACAGTTTCTTTATAGATGTATCATCAACAACCAAAAGCGTCTCACTTCACACTAAGTATTACAGAATATTACATAAAATGTCAATAAATAGGTTATTAACGTTCTGCTGATTTATAAAGGTTATCTTATGATCCACAGGTTGCTGTAGGGTGTTGATGGACCTACAAAGTTTGTGTGTATGTCAGAACCACACCAGGTATTCCTCTTCTCTTCCCATGCTGGAGACCAGGGCTTGATTACAACCTGTTAACAATAGTGACAACATGTTGTGGCTATTCGTTCAGCAGAGGAGTGGGTGAATGTATCAAAGATCTGACTGGGCCCAGCAGAGTTCGGATTGGCTCGTTTTCGTTGTGTGCATGTTTGTGTACTGAGGAACATGCAACTTCGTTCCAGAAGAAAGACACTTTCAATTTCTTAAGTTTGGGGGCTTTCATCGAGGTAAGTGATTCCTGGGATAACGTTGTCCCCAGGCTGTTGCACACACAGCACATATAAGCCTGGGATATCCACCATTCAAAGTTGGCCTTAGTGAGAGTGACCATGGAAATCTATAGGAGTGACCTGAGTAAAGTATTTGTCATCGTCACGAGTTAAAACACTCAAAAGGTCCGAATTATGGCTCAACCCTGCCCATTTCCACAATTGATCTTCCTAAAATTTGATTTTTAAATCTAACCCTAACTAATGAAGGCCAAGTTTGATGCACTGGGCCACCAGACCTTGTGCGCATTAGAGCAGATGTGTATGGGAATGAGACTATGTATAATGTGACTAATATGACTTCACTTTAGAGCATATGCCATCCTTGAGCACAACATGTCACCCTTCATAAAGTGGGTTATGTCACACTTGACATTGATAATTATGTCAAACAGTTATGCCACATTTATGAACCCTTTATAAAGCATGACATATGGTTATAGATGCTTTAACACATGTATGTAGTGCTTTATGAAGGCATTATGAAGGCTTTACGAAGTCTTTATAAGCTGAATGTCATTTTAAGCGGGACCCAACTATTATACCTGTTGTTGACATTTTAAACTGAGGCCACTTATATTATCTACCACAAATTGTTAAAGGGTTTATGGGCTTATGCTCTGTAGCTCTGTCTCCGTGGTGTAAAAGAATATAGCAATGACTATACATGAAAATGAAAAACTCCAGGTTTAATTCACGCCCATTGTACTCCAACTGTCTAGAGCATAATGGGGATTGTGTTGCCTCCATTTGTGGCATAATCCACAAAATGAGATTAATCAGTGAACAGACCTATCTGCCCTTAGACACAGAAACCCAATATGTTAATGTCTGACCTCAGAAAGAAGAGAAAAAAAAAATGTTTGAAATACTGCTCTACATGTTGGGGCAAAAGGTACTGTAAGTCTAATGACTCAGAGAATGTTTGAGTGTCAAGGTGCATAGGATTCCTGTGTCTCCATTGGGATGAACATAGTATTTGTTCATGAGTAAGGAGGGGAACCATTGTGACTTGCATCTTGAGGGTTCACAATAGGGCCAAGGCAGATAAGCATGCAGTCCAATCCTTTACTCTACATAGGCAGGGAAGCCTACCGAGCTGGACTGACAATATTGTAGAATGTTTCTACATGTAGAATAGGTTTGCGTGCAGTTAGCAAATTACGGCAAGCACTCTGTTCAAACGCTATCAGTGTGTCCGTGCCTTAAAGAGCAACAGAAGGCATAGACATAATTTATCTGGTTGAAAATGGCCTATGTGACATCAATATTAGTCAGAAACGTTTATTCCAGTGCCAAAATTTACTAAAATGTGTAAGTAGGATCACTTTGCCAATCCCAGCTGCCATATTGTAAAATTCAAAACCCTTTCTCAAGCATCTTGTGTCCTACCGTGGCCTGTTTTGTAACATGAGTGACTGTAACGCAAGTGACTTGATTCAGCTAATGTGGCCTGCCTGCTCAAACGTATCTGCTAGCTACTACTAGTTGGCTTCATTGACAAACACAAATATGGAACTTATCTAGCTAGCTAGTGATTTTGGGCACCGATAAACAGCTTGTGTAATAGCTTGTGCTTTATTTACGAAATTAGTCGTGAGCGCAGCCAGCAGCAGATAATGCAGTCCAATTACCTTTTTAAAAATATATATACCTATATATAATATATATATTTTTTTATGATATACCGCACCAAACACCTTAGCTAGATGTAAAATTGCACAAAGACCTCCTCAGCAAAAACATCCAAATTAACTCCCAAGACCCAAATCTTGTTTTTCTTAATGAGCAGCAGGAAAACATGTGGAATAGGTGAGTTCATCCCCCTTTAATACAGTATAGATAATATACTGTCAGATGTACTTTCACTTAGATAATCTTTACAAAAATATAAACGCAACAGGTAAAGTGTTTAGTCCCATATTTCATCAGGTCAAACAAAAGTTCCCAGAAATGTTTCACATTCATAAAAATCTTGTTTCTGGTTTACATTCCTGTTAGTGAGCATTTCTCCTTTGCCAAGAAAATCCATCCACATGACAGGTGTAGCATATCAAGAAGCCGATTGTACAGCATGATCATTATACAGCTGCTCCTTGTGCTGGGGACAATAAAAGGCCACTGTAAAATGTGCAGTTTTGTCACACAACACAATGCCACAGACGTCTCAAGTTTTGAGTGAGCCTGCAATTGGCATGCTGACTCCAGGAATGTCCACCAGAGGTGTTTCTCTTCACGGAGGAATGCCGGTTTCAACAGTACCGGGCAGATGGCAGACAGCATGTATGGTGTTGTGTGGGAGAGCGGTTTGCTAATGTCAATGTTTTGGAGTGGCCCATGGTGGGGTTATGGTATTGGCAGGCATAAGCTACCGACAATGAACACAATTGAATTTTATCGATTGCAATTTGAATGCACAGAGATAGTGTGACAAGATCCTGAGACCCATTGTCGTGCCAGTCATTTACCGCCATCACCTCATGTTACAGCAAGATAAGGCACGGTCTCATAACGCAAGGATCTGTTCACAATTCCTGGAAACTGAAAATGTCCCCAGTACAATCCAGTTCTTGAGCATGTTTGGGATGCTCTGGATCGATGAGTACAACAGCGTGTTCCAGTTCCCACCAATATCCAGCAACTTCACACAGCCATTGAAAAGGAGTGGGGGAGTGGGACAACATTCCACAGGTCACAATCAACAGCCTGATCATCTCTATGTGAAGGAGATGTGTCGCACTGCATGAGGAAAATGGTGGTGATACCAGATACTGATTGGTTTTCTGATCCACATCCCTACTTTTCTTTAAGGTATCTGTGATCAACAGATGCATAGCTATATTTTTGTTCAGTGTAGTTGAACAAACACACTGATATGCATGTACAAGCAGAACAGTGGCTTTCGTCATGTTCCGTCGACTTTCATGTGTGTTTAATTGTCAAGTGCCTTGGCGGCCACTGCGTCTTGCACGGCCGTTCCAATGAGGCATAACGAAAACGACTGCATCGGTGTGGAAAACGCATCAAACCATTTCACCTCTCCACGCTCAACTCGTAACTTGTCTGAACCAGGATCCTAACATTATCAGATGGGAGATTGTAATCCCTCTCCTCCCTCTCTGTGCTCTCAGTTTCACATAAACCCTCTTTCCCTCCAGAACGTTGTAGCTGGATGTGTAGAGGCACAACGGGCCAGTGTTTTCACCAAAGTGTCTGATTATCTTCACAGCTTCCTCCCTTTGTCCTCACAACGCAGTGAAGACATCTTATCCAGAGCATGTTTTAGCCTGTGCGTTGTCCCCGAGAAGAGTAACAGTGTACCCAACTCAGGGGCATGTCCAGCTCAATGCTCAATTGTTTATTTTAATTTCTCTCGTGTCCTCCATCTAACCCTGTCATAGATACTTGTCATTAGCTTTTTCTGAAAGGGGTGCCACAAATGAAATGTGTCAGACAATAAATCAAATTCAATTAAATCACATATTATTTGTTGTAAACAACAGGTGTAGACTAACAGTGAAATGCTTACTTATGGGCCCTTCCCAACAATTTAGAGCGAAAAGTACACAATGAGTAACGATAACCTTGCAATATGCACAGGGTACCAGTACTGAGTCGATGTGCAGGGGTAAGAGGTAATGGAGGTAGATATGTACATATACTGTAGGTAGGGGTAAAGTGACTAGGCAACAAGATAGATAATAAACAGGAGCAGCAGCATATGAGATGAGTCAAAAGAGTTATTGCAAAAAAAGGGTCAGAGCAGATAGTCTGGGTAGCTACAGTATTTAGTGAACTGTTTTCTAGTCATATGGCTGGAAGGTTGAAGCTGTTTAGTGTCCTGTTGGTACCAGACTTGGTGCATCCAAATACATTTTTGATACTGTCGCAAAGCAAACTAAAAAGCAGTATTCCCCAAGAGAGGATGGCTTTCACTTAAATTCATGAACTTCTTTGAGGAAAAGATCATGATCATTAGAGAGCAAATTACGGACTCCTCTTTAAATCTGCGTATTCCTCCAAAGCTCAGCTGTCCTGAGTCTGCACAACTCTGCCAGGACCTAGGATCAAGGGAAACACTCAAGGTTTTTAACACTATATCTCTTGACACATTGATGAAAATAATCATGGCCTCTAAACCTTCAATCTGCATACGGGACCCTATTCCAACTAAACTACTGAAAGAGTTGTTTCCTGTGCTTGGCCCTCCTATGTTGAACATAATAAACGGCTTTCTATCCATCGGATGTGTACCAAATCACTTAAAGTGGCAGGAATAAAGTCTCTCTTGAAAAAGCAAAAGCTTATCCGGGAAAATATATCAAAAACTATCGGCCTATATCGAATCTCCCATTCCTCTCAGAAATATATGAAATAGCTGTTGCACAGCAACTCACTGCCTTCCTGAAAGAAATGTATACGAAACGCTTCAGTCTGGATTTAGACCCCATCATAGAACTAAGACTGCACTTGGGAAGGTGGTAAATTACCTTTTAATGGCGTCAGACCGAGGCTTTGCATCTGTCCTCGTGCTGCCTGACCTCATTGCTGCTTTTGATACCATCGATCATCACATTCTTTTGGATAGATTGGAAACCCAAATTGGTCTACACGGACAAGTTCTGGCCTGGTTTTGATCTTATCTGTCGGAAAGATATCTCTGCGGATGGTTTGTCCTCTGACAATTCAACTGTAAATATTGGTGTTCCTCAAGGCTCCGTTTTGAGACCACTATTGATTTTACCTCTTGGTGATGTAATTCGCAAACATAACATTAACTTTAAATTCTTTGCGGATGACATACAGTTGTACATTTCGATGACACATGGCGAAGCCCCAAAATTTCCGTCCCTGGAAGCCTGTGTTTCAGACATAAGGAAGTGAATGTTCTACTTTTAAACTCGGACAAAACAGAGATGCTAGTTCTAGGTCCCAAGAAACAAAGAGATCTTCTGTTGAATCTGACAATCAATCTTGTTGGTTGTACAGTCGTCTCAAATAAAACTGCGAAGGACCTTGGCGTTACTCTGGACCCTGATCTCTCTTTTGACGAACATATCAAGACTGTTTGAATGACAGCTTTTTTCCATCTACATAACATTGTAAAAATCTGAAACTTTCTGTGCAAAAATTATGTAGAAAAATGTATCCATGCTTTTGTCACTTCTAGGTTAGACCATTGCAATGCTCTACTTTCCAGCTACCCGGATAAAGCACTAAATAAACATCAGTTAGTGCTAAACATGGCTGCTAGAATCTTGACTAGAACCAAAAAATTTGATTATATTACTCAGCCATCTCTATTACCCTGGGGCGGCAGGGTAGCCTATTGGTTAGAGTGTTGGACTAGTAACCGGAAGGTTGCAAGTTCTAACCCCTGAGCTGACAATGTACAAATCTGGCGTTCTGCCCCTGAACAGGCAGTTAACCCGCCATCATTGAAAATAAGAATTTGTTCTTAACTGACTGGCCTAGTTAAGTAAAGGTAAAAAAAAATAAAAAACTCCAGTGCTAGCCTCTCTAAACTGGCTTCCTATTAAGGCAAGGGCTGATTTCAAGGTTTTAATGCTAACCTACAAAGCATTACATGGGCTTGCTCCTACCTATCTTTCCGATTTGGTCTTGCCGTACATACCTACACGTATGCTACGGTCACAAGATGCAGGACTCCTTACTGTCCCTAGAATTTCTAAGCGAACAGCTGGAAGCAGGTGAAGGTGAATGGAAAGGCACTGGAGCCTTGCTGTCTCTGCCTGGCCGGTTCCCCTCTCTCCACTGGTATTCTCTGCCTCAAACCCTATTACAGTGGCTGAGTCACTGGCTTACTGGTGCTCTTCCATGCCGTCCGTAGGAGGGGTGAGTCCCTTGAGTGGGTTAAGTCACTGACGTGATCTTCCTGTCTGAGTTGGTGCCCCTCCTTGGGTTGTGCCGTGGGGGAGATCTTCGTGGGGTATACCGTGCCTTGTCTCATGATGGTAAGTTTGTGGTTGAAGATATCCCTCTAGTGGAGTGGGGGCTGTACTTTGGCAAAGTGGGTGGGGTTGATGACAGACGTATATTTGCATATCTGAGAAATAATGTGGTTAGGGATATTTAAAAAAAGCAAAAGCAGAGTTCTTTCTCAGAGTGATCAATGAAGCGAAAGGAAATGGCAAAAAAAACTAACAGGGAAGAGGAGCTGACAAGTCCAAAAAACATCCTTAATTAAAGGTAATGGGATTCTAATTCAAGACTCCAATTTCATATCCATAGTTCTCACTCCCATAGATAACAATAAACATTTCAGCGTCAGCAGTGGACAGTATTATTAGCTTCTTCAGGAGCTCTATGTCACGCCTTGGTCATTCTAATTTGGTGTTTTCGTTATATATTTGGTCAGGCCAGGGTGTGACATGGGTTTATGTTATTGTATTTTCGTATTGGGGTTTGTAGCATTTGGGATCGCGGCTGAATAGGGGTGTTGTATAGGCTTGGCTGCCTGAGGCGGTTCTCAATCAGAGTCAGGTGATTCTCGTTGTCTCTGATTGGGAACCGTATTTAGGTAGACTGGTTTCGCTTTGTATTTTGTGGGTGATTGTTCCTGTCTCTGTGTAGTTTCACCAGATAGGCTGTAATTAGGTTTCACGTTCCGTTTTGTATTTTGTATATTTCGTTATTTTCATGTATCGTCATTTCATTCATTGAAGTACATGAGTAACAACAACGCTGCATTTCGGTCCGACTCTCTTTCGACAAATGAAGAACGACATTACACTCTAGAACAAAATATGTATTTGGTCTTGATACTGCATTCCTGAAGAGACACAAATATTCTCTTATCGCACCTATTGTACATCTAGTTAATCTGTCTATCAAATATGGGTTATTCCCCAATGTTTGGAAGTCTGCTGCAGTGATACCCGTTTTAAAATCTGGTGACCCAACACTGGTGGAAAATTACCGGCCTATAAGACTTCTTCCAGTTCTATCAAAAGAGGCTGAAAGATAGGTGGCTGATCATCTGACTGACCACCGTATTGAGGGCAACTCAATACATCAAATGCAATTTGGATTCAGAATTAACCATTCTACCGAAATAGCCAATTGCTATTTTCTGGAGTGCATTGAATCTAAACTGGACATAGGTGGTGAAGTCGGCTCAGTCTTTTTGGAACTTAAAAAAGCCTTTGATACTGTGAATCATGAGGTCCTCCTATCCAAACTATCCTTCCTTAATGTGTTCACTGAAGTCATTAGTTGGATGTTTTCCCATCTGACAAACAGAAGTCAAAGGGTTTGTTTGGGGGACACTCAGTCGGACTCTCTTTAATATAACATTAGGGTCCCACAAGGGTCAATATTAGGCCCCCTTCTGTTTACCATCTATATAAATGATCTCCCACTTACTTGCCCACAAGTTAACATGCAGATGTATGCAGACGATACAGTTCTGTATGTACACTCAAAAAATAGACAATTGGTTGTTAACAAGTTAACTGAAGCTATGATACATGTTTCTAAGTGGATGATTACTTTTTGCCTGCATTTAAATATCGACAACACTGTTTGTATGAATTTCTCTAAGAAATCCAATCATTCTTCCCAACGAGCTGTTATTGTTAATGGGGAGAATCTGAAAGTTAGTGTCGAACTTCAGGTATCTTGGTGTCAATTTGGACTCCAACTTGAGATTTATTAAGAAACATGTGAAAAAGGTGGTTAACACGGTTAAGTTTGGATTATCCAACTTTAGGTTTATCAGACCTTTCCTTCCTCTGGAGGCCGCAGAAGAGGTAGACGGAGCGGCCTACTGGTCAGACTTCAAAGGCGTGCACACCACCCACCGCTTCCAAGTATATTACTCGCCAAAGTCCAGTCTCTAGACAACAATGTGGACGAAATTAGGGCAAGGGTTGCCTTCCAACTTTCTCTGTTTGATGGAAAAATGGCGATCTCGGGATATGATGTCAGAGTCGGAACAGCCACCGGGTTTATTCATGCATCGCGCTGACAGAAATAAACATCTCTCTGGGAAGAACAAGGGCGGTGTCACGCCTTGATCTTAGTATTTTGTGTTTTCTTTCATTATTTGTTCAGGCCAGGGTGTGACATGGGTTTATTATATTGTCGTATTGGGGTTTTTGTAGGCATTGGGATTGTGGTTGATTAGGGGTGTGTCTAGTATAGGCTTGGCTGCCTGAGGCGGTTCTCAATCAGAGTCAGGTGATTCTTGTTGTCTCTGATGGGGAACCGTATTTAGGTAGCCTGGGTTTCACTGTGTATTTCGTGGGTGATTGTTCCTGTCTCTGTGTAGTATTCACCAGATAGGCTGTAATAGGTTTCACGTTCCGTTTGTTGTTTTGTATTTATTAGTTATTTCATGTATCGTTTCGCTTTTTTCCATTAAAGTCATGAGTAACCACCACGCTGCATTTCGGTCCGACTCTCTTTCGACAAACGAAGAACGACGTTACAGGCGGAGGTGTATGCTTCATGATTAACGACACATGGTGTAATCATAACAAGATACAGGAACTCAAGTCCTTCTGTTCACCTGACCTAGAATTCTTTACAATCAAATGCTGACCATATTATCTTCCAATATTTTTCTTATTGGTTATCTTCACGGCTGTGTATATCCCCCCTCAAGCAGATACCACGACGGCCCTCAAGGAAATTCACTGAAAACCATATATCCTGAGGCTGCGTTTATTGTTGCTGGGGATTTTAACTGGGAAATGGTCTGGGTAGCCTCAGAGAATAACATTGATTTATACGCTGACTCGGTGAGTGAGTTTATAAGGTAGTGCATTGGAGATGTCGTACACACTGCGACTATTAAAACCTACCCTAACCAGAAACCATGGCTAGATGACGGCATTTGCGCAAAACTGAAAGCACGAACTACTGTATTTAGCCATTGAAAGAAGACTGGGAATATAGCCGAATATAAACATTGTAGTTATGCACTCCGTAAGGCAATACAACAAGCAAAATGTCGGTATAGGGACAAAGTTGAGTCGCAATTCAACGGCTCAGACATGAGATGCATGTCGCAGGGTCTACAGGCAATTATGGACTACAAAAAGAAAACCAGCCACGTCACGGACACCGACGTCTTGTTCTCCATAGCCAACGTGAGTAAGACATTTCAACTTGTTCATCTTTGCAAGGCTGCTGACAGCATCCCTATCCAAGTCCTCAGAGCAGACCAGCTGGCTGGTGTGTTGACGGACAAATTCAATCGCTCCCTATCCCAGTCTGCTGTCCACACATGCTTCAAGATTGACACCATTGTTCCTGTACCCAAGAAGGCAAAGATAACTGAACTAGATGACTATCGCACCATAGCACTCACTTCTGTCATCATGAAGTGCTTAGAGAGACTAGTGTAAACCTCTGACCAGGCACAAATTTGACTGTAATGATATTAACTTGCGTAGAGTATCTCAACAGCATGGGATGTTAGGTAAGAAGGACATCTTCAATAAGAATCCCTATTGTAAACGATCTAGGTTGATGACAAATAGGGTATTAACTTCAGATGGAATGATTATAGATTTTTGTAATTGTATAATGATATAATTTCCATGCATTAAATTAAATTGAAACAGCAAATGACTCCACCAAGGCAAAATACATGACATTCAAAATGTGTATTACATTTTCAAAGCACCACATACAAATAAATAAAATACAAATTTAAAAATAATGAGTTGTGCACAACCCATGTCCAAATTATTTCAAGCTTGTTTAACCAGGTAAACTCTCCCATTGACCAGACCTTAACAAGCAACCTTAATGGTCAAAACTTAAACTTAAAAGTAAACCAACCTATTCACTTATACATTAAATAAATATTTATTCAAAAGAAATACATTAACAACATTACAATGGCCATTAATTATAACAAATAAAGTCAATACTTGGTTCTCGCAAGAATAAACTCAATACTTGGTTCAAACAAGAATATTACACAAGTCAAGGATCATATCACCTCCACCGCACCTGCCATCCTGGACCCACTTCAGTTTGCATACCGACCCAACACGTCCACAGACGATGCAATCGGCATCACACTGCACACTGTCCTATCCCATCTGGACAAGAGGAATGCATTTACATTACATTTACATTTACATTTACATTTAAGTCATTTAGCAGACGCTCTTATCCAGAGTGACTTACAAATTGGTGCATTCACCTTATGACATCCAGTGGAACAGTCACTTTACAATAGTGCATCTAAATCTTAAAGGGGGGGGGGTGAGAGGGATTACTTATCCTATCCTAGGTATTCCTTAAAGAGGTGGGGTTTCAGGTGTCTCCGGAAGGTGGTGATTGACTCCGCTGTCCTGGCGTCGTGAGGGAGTTTGTTCCACCATTGGGGGGCCAGAGCAGCGAACAGTTTTGACTGGGCTGAGCGGGAACTGTACTTCCTCAGTGGTAGGGAGGCGAGCAGGCCAGAGGTGGATGAACGCAGTGTCCTTGTTTGGGTGTAGGGCCTGATCAGAGCCTGGAGGTACTGAGGTGCCGTTCCCCTCACAGCTCCGTAGGCAAGCACCATGGTCTTGTAGCGGATGCGAGCTTCAACTGGAAGCCAGTGGAGAGAACGGAGGAGCGGGGTGACGTGAGAGAACTTGGGAAGGTTGAACACCAGACGGGCTGCGGCGTTCTGGATGAGTTGAAGGGGTTTAATGGCACAGGCAGGGAGCCCAGCCAACAGCGAGTTGCAGTAATCCAGACGGGAGATGACAAGTGCCTGGATTAGGACCTGCGCCGCTTCCTGTGTGAGGCAGGGTCGTACTCTGCGGATGTTGTAGAGCATGAACCTACAGGAACGGGCCACCGCCTTGATGTTGGTTGAGAACGACAGGGTGTTATCAAATCAAATCAAATTTTATTTGTCACATACACATGGTTAACAGATGTTAATGCGAGTGTTGCGAAATGCTTGTGCTTCTAGTTCCGACAATGCAGTGATAACCAACAAGTAATCTAACTAACAATTCCAAAACTACTGTCTTATACACAGTGTAAGGGGATAAGGAACATGTACATAAGGATATATGAATGAGTGATGGTACAGAGCAGCATACAGTAGATGGTATCGAGTACAGTATATACATATGAGATGAGTGTGTAGACAAAGTAAACAAAGTGGCATAGTTAAAGTGGCTAGTGATACATGTGTTACATAAGGATGCAGTCGATGATGTAGAGTACAGTATATACATATGCATATGAGATGAATAATGTAGGGTAAGTAACATTATATAAGGTAGCATTGTTTAAAGTGGCTAGTGATATATTTACATCATTTCCCATCAATTCCCATTATTAAAATGGCTGGAGTTGGGTCAGTGTCAATGACAGTGTGTTGGCAGCAGCCACTCAATGTTAATGGTGGCTGTTTAACAGTCTGATGGCCTTGAGATAGAAGCTGTTTTTCAGTCTCTCGGTCCCAGCTTTGATGCACCTGTACTGACCTCGCCTTCTGGATGATAGCGGGGTGAACAGGCAGTGGTTCGGGTGGTTGAAGTCCTTGATGATCTTTATGGCCTTCCTGTAACAACGGGTGGTGTAGGTGTCCTGGAGGGCAGGTAGTTTGCCCCCGGTGATGCGTTGTGCAGTCCTCACTACCCTCTGGAGAGCCTTACGGTTGAGGGCGGAGCAGTTGCCGTACCAGGCGGTGATACAGCCCGCCAGGATGCTCTCGATTGTGCATCTGTAGAAGTTTGTGAGTGCTTTTGGTGACAAGCCGAATTTCTTCAGCCTCCTGAGGTTGAATAGGCGCTGCTGCGCCTTCTTCACGACGCTGTCAGTGTGAGTGGACCAATTCAGTTTGTCTGTGATGTGTATGCCGAGGAACTTAAAACTAGCTACCCTCTCCACTACTGTTCCATCGATGTGGATAGGGGGTGTTCCCTCTGCTGTTTCCTGAAGTCCACAATCATCTCCTTAGTTTTGTTGACGTTGAGTGTGAGGTTATTTTCCTGACACCACACTCCGAGGGCCCTCACCTCCTCCCTGTAGGCCGTCTCGTCGTTGTTGGTAATCAAGCCTACCACTGTTGTGTCGTCCGCAAACTTGATGATTGAGTTGGAGGCGTGCGTGGCCACGCAGTCGTGGGTGAACAGGGAGTACAGGAGAGGGCTCAGAACGCACCCTTGTGGGGCCCCCGTGTTGAGGATCAGCGGGGAGGAGATGTTGTTGCCTACCCTCACCACCTGGGGGCGGCCCGTCAGGAAGTCCAGTACCCAGTTGCACAGGGCGGGGTCGAGAACCAGGGTCTCGAGCTTGATGACGAGCTTGGAGGGTACTATGGTGTTGAATGCCGAGCTGTAGTCGATGAACAGCATTCTCACATAGGTATTCCTCTTGTCCAGGTGGGTTAGGGCAGTGTGCAGTGTGGTTGAGATTGCATCGTCTGTGGACCTATTTGGGCGGTAAGCAAATTGGAGTGGGTCTATGGTGTCAGGTAGGGTGGAGGTGATATGGTCCTTGACTAGTCTCTCAAAGCACTTCATGATGACACGGAAGTGAGTGCTACGGGGCGGTAGTCGTTTAGCTCAGTTACCTTAGCTTTCTTGGGAACAGGAACAATGGTGGCCCTCTTGAAGCATGTGGGAACAGCAGACTGGTATAGGGATTGATTGAATATGTCCGTAAACACACCGGCCAGCTGGTCATCGCATGCTCTGAGGGCGCGGCTGGGGATGCCGTCTGGGCCTGCAGCCTTGCGAGGGTTAACACGTTTAAATGTCTTACTCACCTCGGCTGCAGTGAAGGAGAGACTGCATGTTTCCGTTGCAGGCCGTGTCAGTGGCACTGTATTGTCCTCAAAGCGGGCAAAAAAGTTATTTAGTCTGCCTGGGAGCAAGACATCCTGGTCCGTGACTGGGCTGGATTTCATCTTGTAGTCCGTGATTGACTGTAGACCCTGCCACATGCATGTCCAGGATCACGCCAAGGTTCTTAGCGCTCTGGGAGGAGGACACAATGGAGTTGTCAACTGTGATGGCGAGATCATGGAACGGGCAGTCCTTCCCCGGGAGGAAGAGCAGCTCCTTCTTACCGAGGTTCAGCTTGAGGTGGTGATCCGTCATCCACACTGATATGTCTGCCAGACATGCAGAGATGCGATTCGCCACCTGGTCATCAGAAGGGGGAAAGGAGAAGATTAGTTGTGTGTCGTCTGCATAGCAATGATAGGAGAGACCATGTGAGGTTATGACAGAGCCAAGTGACTTGGTGTATAGCGAGAATAGGAGAGGGCCTAGAACAGAGCCCTGGGGGACACCAGTGGTGAGAGCGCGTTGTGAGGAGACAGATTCTCGCCACGCCACCTGGTAGGAGCGACTTGTCAGGTAGGACGCAATCCAAGCGTGGGCCGCGCCGGAGATGCCCAACTCGGAGAGGGTGGAGAGGAGGATCTGATGGTTCACAGTATCGAAGGCAGCCGATAGATCTAGAAGGATGAGAGCAGAGGAGAGAGAGTTAGCTTTAGTAGTGCGGAGCGCCTCCGTGATACAGAGGAGAGCAGTCTCAGTTGAATGACTAGTCTTGAAACCTGACTGATTTGGATCAAGAAGGTCATTCAGAGAGAAATAGCGGGAGAGCTGGCCAAGGACGGCACGTTCAAGAGTTTTGGAGAGAAAAGAAAGAAGGGATACTGGTCTGTAATTGTTGACATCGGAGGGATCGAGTGTAGGTTTTTTCAGAAGGGGTGCAACTCTCGCTCTCTTGAAGACGGAAGGGACGTAGCCAGCGGTCAGGGATGAGTTGATGAGCGAGGTGAGGTAAGGGAGAAGGTCTCCGGAAATGGTCTGGAGAAGAGAATAGGGGATAGGGTCAAGCGGGCAGGTTGTTGGGTGGCCGGCCATCACAAGACGCGAGATTTCATCTGGAGAGAGAGGGGAGAAAGAGGTCAGAGCACAGGGTAGGGCAGTGTGAGCAGAACCAGCGGTGTCGTTTGACTTAGCAAACGAGGATCGGATGTCGTCAACCTTCTTTTCAAAATGGTTGACGAAGTCATCTGCAGAGAGGGAGGAGGGGGAGGGGAGGAGGATTCAGGAGGGAGGAGAAGGTGGCAAAGAGCTTCCTAGGGTTAGAGGCAGATGCTTGGAATTTAGCGTGGTAGAAAGTGGCTTTAGCAGCAGAGACAGAGGAGGAAAATGTAGAGAGGAGGGAGTGAAAGGATGCCAGGTCCGCAGGGAGGCGAGTTTTCCTCCATTTCCGCTCGGCTGCCCGGAGCCCTGTTCTGTGAGCTCGCAATGAGTCATCGAGCCACGGAGCGGGAGGGGAGGACCGAGCTGGCCTGGAGGATAGGGGACATAGAGAGTCAAAGGATGCAGAGAGAGAGGAGAGGAGGGTTGAGGAGGCAGAATCAGGAGATAGGTTGGAGAAGGTTTGAGCGGAGGGAAGAGATGATAGGATGGAAGAGGAGAGAGTAGCGGGGGAGAGAGAGCGAAGGTTGGGATGGCGCGATACCATCCAAGTAGGGGCAGTGTGGGAGGTGTTGGATGAGAGCGAGAGGGAAAAGGATACAAGGTAGTGGTCGGAGACTTGGAGGGGAGTTGCAATGAGGTTAGTGGAAGAACAGCATCTAGTAAAGATGAGGTCGAGCGTATTGCCTGCCTTGTGAGTAGGGGGGGAAGGTGAGAGGGTGAGGTCAAAAGAGGAGAGGAGTGGAAAGAAGGAGGCAGAGAGGAATGAGTCAAAGGTAGACGTGGGGAGGTTAAAGTCGCCCAGAACTGTGAGAGGTGAGCCGTCCTCAGGAAAGGAGCTTATCAATGCATCAAGCTCATTGATGAACTCTCCGAGGGAACCTGGAGGGCGATAAATGATAAGGATGTTAAGCTTGAAAGGGCTGGTAACTGTGACAGCATGGAATTCAAAGGAGGCGATAGACAGATGGGTAAGGGGAGAAAGAGAGAATGACCACTTGGGAGAGATGAGGATCCCGGTGCCACCACCCCGCTGACCAGAAGCTCTCGGGGTGTGCGAGAACACGTGGGCGGACGAAGAGAGAGCAATAGGAGTAGCAGTGTTGTCTGTGGTGATCCATGTTTCCGTCAGTGCCAAGAAGTCGAGGGACTGGAGGGAGGCATAGGCTGAGATGAACTCTGCCTTGTTGACCGCAGATTGGCAGTTCCAGAGGCTACCGGAGACCTGGAACTCCACGTGGGCCGTGCGCGCTGGGACCACCAGATTAGGGTGGCTGCGGCCACGCGGTGTGGAGCGTTTGTATGGTCTGTGCAGAGAGGAGAGAACAGGGATAAACAGACACATAGTTGACAGGCTACAGAAGAGGCTACGCTAATGCAAAGGAGATTGGAATGACAAGTGGACTACACGTCTCGAATGTTCAGGAAGTTAAGCTTACGTAGCAAGTTATTGCAATCTTATTGACTAAAATGATTAAAATGATACAGTACTGCTGAAGTAGGCTAGCTGGCAGTAGGTGCGTTGTTGACACTACACTAATCAAGTCGTTCCGTTGAGTGTAATAGTTTCTGCAGTGCTGCTATTCCGGGGCTAGCTGGCTAGCTAGTAGTGTTGTTTACGTTACGTTGCGTTAAAAGAACGACAATAGCTGGATAGCTAACCTAGAAAATCGCTCTAGACTACACAATTATCTTTGATACAAAGACGGCTATGTAGCTAGCTATGTAGCTAGCTACGATCAAACAAATCAAACCGTTGTACTGTAATGAAATGAAGTGAAAATGTGATACTACCTGTGAATGCGACCGGGTTGTGAGTCTATTCGGTAGACGTTGGCTAGCTGTTGGCTAGCTAGCAGAGTCTCCTACGTTAAGGACGACAAATAGCTGGCTAGCTAACCTCGGTAAATTAAGATAATCACTCTAAGACTACACACTCTAAACCTAAACAACACAATTATCTTGGATACGAAGATACGAAGACAGCAAAGACAGCTATGTAGCTAGCTAACACTACACTAATCAAGTCGTTCAGTTGAGTGTAATAGTTTCTCCAGTGCAGCTAATCAGTGGACGTTAGCTAGCTGGCTAGTGAAGACTACGTTAGGACGGCAAAATACGATAATTATGCAATTATCTTTGATACAAAGACGGCTATGTAGCTAGCTGAGAAGAAATTGCTAAGATTAGACAAATCAAACTGTTGTGCTATAATGAAATATAATGAAAGGTAATGAAATGTAATGAAAAAGTTATACTACCTTCGGGAGCGAAGTGCCGATGCGACCACTCGCTCCAACCCGGAAGTTAAAAAAAAGTGGATATGTTGGATATGTGGATAATGCATATGTAAGAATACTGTTCATCGACTACAGCTCAGCATTCAACACCATAGTATCCTCCAAGCTCAACATTAAGCTGGAGGCCCTGTGTCTCAATCCCGCCCTGTGCAACTGGGTCCTGGACTTTCTGATGGGCTGCCCACCGGTGGTGATGGTAGGAAACAACATATCCACCCCACTGATCCTCAACACTGGGCCCCACAAGGGTGCGTGCTCAGCCCCCTCATGTACTCCCTGCTCACCCATGACTGTGTGGCCAAGCACACTTCCAACTCTATCATCAAGTTTGCAGACAACACAACAGTAGTGAGCTTGATTACCAACAACAACGAGACAGCCTACAGGGAGGAGGTGAGGGCACTTCGATTGTGGTGTCAGGAAAATAACCTCTCACTCAACGTCTACAAAACAAAGGAGATGATTGTGGACTTCAGGAGACAGCAGAGGGAGCAACCCCCCTATTCACATAAATGCGACAGTAGTGGAGAAGGTGGAAAGTTCATTGGCGTACACATCACAGAAAAACGGAAATGGTCCACCCACACAGACAGTGTGGTGAAGAAGGTGCGACAGCGCCACTTCAACCTTAGGAGGCTGAAGAAATTTGGCTTGTCACCTAAAACCCTCACTGCACCCTCACTGCAACTGCACTGCCCTCAACCTCAAGCTTCTCCAGAGGGTGGTGCAGTCTGCACAATGCATCACCGGGGGCAAACTACCTGCCCTCCTAGACACCTACACCACCCGATGTCACAGGAAGGCCAAAAAGATCATCAAGGACAACAACCACCCGAGCCACTACCTGTTCACTACTCTACCATCCAGGTGGTGAGGTCAGTACAAGTGCATCAAAGCTGGGACCAAGAGACTGAAACAGCTTCTATCTCAAGGCCACCAGACTGTTGAACAGCCATCACTAACACAGAGAGGCTGCTGCCTACATACAGACTCAAATCATTGGCCACTTTAATAAATCGATCACTACTCACTTTAAATAATGCCACTTTAGTAGCGAGGTATATATTATCCATGTCCTTGTTCAGCCACGACTCTGAGAAACATAGGGTATTACAGTTTTTCAGGTCCCGTTGATAGGATAGTCTCGAACGGAGCGCGTCCAGTTTGTACTCTAGTGATTGTAGGTTCGCAAACAAAACATAGAAAAATGGCAGTCTAGATGCTCGCCGACGTAGTCTAATCATGACACCGCCTCGTTTACCTTTCTTTCACCGCTTCTCCCTCTTTCAAGTCCCTGGGATCAGGGCCTGGTACCGGGAAAGCATAACATCTAGAGCTGCCAACTCGTTGAAGTATAAATATTCATCCAAATTTTGTTTATTGACCGCTGTTTTGATGCCCATAAGCTGTTTATCAATCGTAGGAAATTATGGCAAACATACATATACAAAATAGCAGAATAGGTCAGAGCCCATAAGATGGCAGCTAACCACTGCAGCGTCATCTCTGACACAAATAGGGAACTTAAGCACCAGGGCTCCTGTGGCAGTGGGGAATCGCTTGAGGGCTACACGTGCCGGCTGATGTGAGAAGATTCCCTGGCCAGATGGGGGAATATGTAGTGTCCGTTTCTAGGGAGAATAGGAGGGCATTGCAATAAGACAGAACATTGGAGGGGATGGAAAAGCTTTGCAACATCTCCATTACACACCACAGCATGATCAAATGAGTAAATGAGAATATAGGCGTCAGAAAGGAACTACTCAAAGGCATTGGTTTTCCGATGCATCCTTCATTATTTGCAAAGAAAAAATACAATAAATCACACATTTTTTGGAATGATTATTATTTTTTATATGATCTAGACCAGAGGGAAAATGAATCAGATTCTTTGTGAGGACTCTCTGTA
Source organism: Oncorhynchus gorbuscha (assembly GCF_021184085.1). NCBI lineage: Eukaryota > Metazoa > Chordata > Actinopteri > Salmoniformes > Salmonidae > Oncorhynchus > Oncorhynchus gorbuscha. The sequence continues at coordinate 83,085,094 of NC_060173.1, forward strand.
AGTGTCATTAATGTGTCATCTGGTTATGTTTCACCCACATAGCATCATCACAGCTAATCGTATTAGCATCCACTGTGCCATTACCTCACAGTACCTGCGCATCCCTTCGCACTGTATAGCCAAGCTCTGGCCAAGTGAGTGGAATATATGTGAACCGTTTCAGGAAACTAGGCATATGTCACAAGTCACGACTTCACAGGAGAGCCATTTGAATGTTTTTGGTAGAAATGTCTTCTGGAACATGTGAACTTTCATGTATCTTAATAACAAACTTCTATGCCATCTGTAAATATGAATAACATTGTTAATTACGAGCCGTGTTGATTAAGCCACAGGAAAAGAAGGCAACCTTCCCACTAGCCATGATTGGCTGAGATAATGAGTAGGCTGGACATGCCAAGAGAGGATTGGTCTGCCATATAGAAGGCTTCTGTCTATTTGAGGTAGTCAGTCTGTGTCTGTGTTGGTTTCCTTTCAAGCTAAAGTGTACTGTTAGCTAGCTAGCTAACGTTAGCTGGCTGGCTCCCTAGCTAATGTTACGTGTATGACGTTATTATTCGCATTCCAGAACCATTTGTTTTGCTAGGTAGAGACTAATGTTAGCTAGCTAACATTGAACCTGGTTGGTTAGCTCCCAGCAGATTCATGCAGGGTAGTAACGACATGATTTGGCACAATGTCCATTGTTGTTTAACTAGCTAACGTTAGCTGGCTGGCTTGTTAGCTAACGTTACATAACGTGTGTGATTTTACACATTGTTTACCTGGCTAGCCAGTTACATGTCTTCAGCTAAAGTGTACAACATCCATTGAATATGGCCGGTGTCAGTAAACGTCGGCAAAAAAGCACAACGAAATTGTTTGCTGCAGAGCTGGTTAGGCTGTTTTCATCTTATCCAAAGGTAAACAAATCATTGACCAGAGCAATGATTGAGCTTCCCAAGTTCTCTCACGTCACCCCGCTCCTCCGTTCTCTCCACTGGCTTCCAGTTGATGGCTACAAGACCATGGTGCTTGCCTAGGAGCTGTGAGGGGAACGGCACCTCAGTACCTCCAGGCTCTGATCAGGCCCTACACCCAAACAAGGGCACTGTTCATCCACCTCTGGCCTGCTCGCCTCCCTACCACTGAGGAAGTGGTCCCGCTCAGCCCAGTCAAAACTGTTCGCTGCCCTGGCCCCCAATGGTGGAACAAACTCCCTCACGACGCCAGGACAGCGGAGTCAATCACCACCTTCCGGAGACACCTGAAACCCCACCTCTTTAAGGAATACCTAGGATAGGTTAAGTAATCCCTCTCACCCCACCCCCCCTAAGTTTTAGATGCACTATTGTTAAGTGACTGTCCCACTGGATGTCATAAGGTGAATGCACCAATTTGTAAGTCGCTCTGGATAAGATCGTCTGCTAAATGACTTAAAATGTAAAAAAAAATGTAAAATGAAACAAGATGGGTAGGGCTAAAGCTTAAGAGAGTGTGAACGATGCTGAACGGGTGTAGACAAGAAGAGTTCTCCTCTAGATACCAAAACATTCAAAGGCCATTTTCTCAAAAGTGAGTTTACAAGTTTATCAATTTTGAAAGCAAAATTACTTTTCCATTGTTCCTCAAAAATGCAGTGTATGATATACCATTTTGTAGTTCTGAGTCTCTACTTTTATCCAATGTAAAAAACACAATATCAGATGTTGCTGCATAAGAACAAATCCAGGAAAACAACTGCCGATTGAAAGGGACAGTGTACAAAGGATTATGATATTGATATCAGTAATAACACACAGACACACACACACACACCCAGCGAGTAGTAATTGGATTGGGCATACACACCCACTGTGACATCATTGACAGTGACCCTTCTCTACTGCTTATTGATCATATCCATTCACACTGTAAATGTGGAGAATGAATGTCTCACATATTTCTCATCCACTCACACACATCTACCCACCCATGCATCACATGCACGCTCACACGCATGCAAACACACAAACACACACACACAAAGTAATGTACATGCATTTACCTTTTATTAACTTGCGTACATTTTTGAAGCACATGCAGTACCAGTCAAAAGTTTGGACACACCTACTCATTCAAGGGTTTTTCTTTATTTTGATATTTTCTACATTGTGGAATAATAGTGAAGACATCAAAACCTTCATGTCTTGAAGTAATGATGGACTTTCGTTTCTCTTTACTTATTTGAGCTGTTCTTGCCATAATATGGACTTGGTATTTTACCAAATAGGGCTATCTTCTGTATACCACCCCTACCTTTTCACAACACAACGGATTGGCTCAAACACATTAAGAAAGAAAGAAATTCCACAAATTAACGTTTAACAAAGCACAACTGTTAATTGAAATGCATTCGAGGTGACTACCTCATGTAGCTGGTTGAGAGAATGCTTGTAAGTGTGCAAAGCTGCCATCAAGGCAAAGGGTGGCTACTTTGAAGAATCTCAAATATAAAGTATATTTTGATTTGTCTAACACTTTTTTGGTTACTACATGATTCCATATGTGTTATTTCACAGTTTTGATGTCTTCACTATTATTTTACAATGTAGAAAATAGTAAAAAATAAAGAAAAACCCTTGAATGAGTAGGTGTGTCCAAACTTTTGACTGGTACTGTATGTTTCTTCCACGTCTTCACCAACCATTCAGCCATCCCTCCACAGCCACTACCGCCAGTTCAAAAAGTAACATATCTTCTCTGATAGATCCAAAACCCCAAATTTACGACTGCTCGAGGAACAATAAAAAAGGCACACTTAAGAAAAATGACATGAAAACTCTAGGGCAGAGTTTAACAGTTTTGCTGACTCATTTTATAGGCAGAGTGACTCTGGCCCCTTTTCTACTGGAGACAAGAGCAGAAAGTGAGCGTGTCAGCACTATTTTGCTGTGACTCAACATCTTGTTGCTGCCTGTCTACCATCGATGCAACGCCTGAGGATAGAGAGACGCCTGTCACGTCACGCCTTTCCACTGCGCCTGGATCAGCAGAAAATAGATTGGCACGACAGGGGCCAATTACTGTACATATCACGCAGCACACTGGTGAAACTGGATAAGCCTTGCGTGAAGTCTGCAGGGTCTTTTTCTCGTTTTGATTAGACAAGATGAGAGTGTTTATTGCAATGTAAATAGAATGACTCTCCATGTTGTATTGTGTGTGTGTGTGTGTGTGTGTGTGTGTGTGTGTGTGTGTGTGTGTGTGTGTGTGTGTGTGTGTGTGTGTGTGTGTGTGTGTGTGTGTGTGTGTGTGTGTGTGTGTGTGTGTGTGTGTGTGTGTGTGTGTGTGTGTGTGTGTGTGTGTGTGTGTGTGTGTGTGTGTGTGTGTGTGTGTGTGTGTGTGTGTGTGTGTGTGTGTGTGCAGGTGTGCAGGTGTGCAGGTGTGCAAGCGAGCGTGCATGTGATATCCTTAAATAGCTAAAATGTGTTGTGCAACCACAAAGTCAGACACAAAACACTCACATTAAATTAAATCTGAAATGGGGTTGCCGTAGGGTCTTGACCTTTACTAAGACTTTTCATTTCTGAAAAAAAAATGGATATTCTGCTTAAATACCTTTAAACACCTTTAAAATATGCAATGATATCCAGCTTACTGATAATCAAAACAAGTTTGTGATGAGACCACAACTGGTGAAAGCATTTCAATACAGCTAGTCTTATTCAGACCATGTGCTCAAAATGCTTGTCTAAATGTTCGAGACTACAGAGAAGAACTCCAAGCTTTAGCCTTAGGCTGTTATGATCATTTTTAAATCTGGAAATAAAACATATGGGATATATCAAAATAGGCCTCCATAAAGTCATTTCATAGACTGGGTTAAACAACATTCTCAAAATAGTAAATGCAGCATGTTGGTATCGATAAAACAACAACATATTAAACATACTGTTTTACCACTTTACTCAACATATAAATAACCCCTTCATTATACAGTATATCAAACATTGCATACTAGATTAGAGGTACTGTAAAATCAGAAACCAATTCAATATGGCTTCTCATTGTGACCATTCCCTGTATCACAGCCATGTCCCTCTCCCTATAAACAGCAGCAGATGTTCTACAGGTTGCCCTCCTCTGAAAGGGCCCTTTGTCTGGTCTGAAGACTGAACAAGTGTCTGTCTGGGGTCAAAGGTCAGGGTAGACAAAAGGCATGCGGTCTCCCCGGTGTCCTGACCTGTCCCGACCTTTTAAAGGAGTGCAAAGTGATACGCACTAGGGGTCAGTGCTCACATGTTGAAACCAAGCCTGTGTGTTGTCTAATGTCCATCGACATCTACATGAACTGCAGAAAATAACTTCCTAAAGAACACCTCTGTAATGTGATTAGCATTGGCAGACATGATCTACTGATGTGTGCAACCTCCTCTCCTCTATTTAGCAACGTATTAATAACCACATGATCTTTTAACAATGTCTTCTCTCAATTATCCCTCATTAGAGATTTATTTGGCCTTGAGTTAAAAAAAAAAAAATTGTAATACTTGGATGGAGAATTGAGCTCATTGGCATCCGTCCTAATTTTTATGGTTACTTAGCTGTGGACAAATCCATTATCTTAGCATATCTGCAGTGACGTGATGTGTAACCACTAATTGAGGAGCTCCATGGCAACCGATCACAAGCTTAGCTAATGTCCGGTCTGTGACATAAATCTTTCACAATGGTTCAAGACTGAGGGAGAACAGACGAAACTGTAAACACGCAAAGACTCAATAATGTCAACACCAGATTGCTGCACCGTTTATTTGCTGGAACAGTTGACTTGCACCTACTCAAATTGATTGGCTGTCTGAAAGTCTGAAATGTGCAGGACGAGTCTTACACAGTAGAAGGACATGTCATTGTCATTTTTTGGGGGGGGTGGTGGGGTATAATATATGTTACCCTCTTGTTACCCCCTTGTTACCCCCTTGGCTGTATTGTATAGCTACAACAAATAAAGCAGTGAATTGCCATACCAAATATTTTATTTCTAAATTCCCACTATATCAATGACAATGGCTCATGTGTCTGACGTGATTTTGTGTAGGGCAGCAAAACCATATCAAATAAAGAATATCCTCCATTTGGGGTTAGGAATGATGAATTCAACAAAGTATTTCCCCTCAAGAACTCCTTTTCAACATTTCCAGTTGTGTCCATAAAGTATGCCCAAAATCCCAAGTAAATAATCCTAATACAATTTGAGGATTATGAAAGTAATTTAAGTACCGTCAGTCAAAACTAATAGGGTCGTTTTGTAAGTCTGGATAGTATTTTTACTATGGCTCTCTTCCTCTGCCTAATGAACGCCTTACGAAGGCTGCCTCTTAAAAAGTCATGAAAATGGGGATCATTTTTCTCTCTTTCCACAGAGAAAGCGAGGCCTTTACCATTAACGTCTAGTTTCATTTATGGCCAGCGTTCTATCAAAGTCACATTTGAGTAGGACTGAGGTAGAGAGAACAGGATCATGGGGAATAGGTAAATAGATCCTCAGAGATCATACTCTGTATACTGTAAATTACAGTGTTAATACAACTAATGAGCTATATGCATACTGTATACATTACATATAGTTTTGAAGAAACTATATATCTGCATACAACTCAAATCAAATGTTGCATTTTAACCTTGAGTCTATATTACAAAAGTTTATTTTGGCACAGAGCTGAAGTTAAGATCTCAGCATAAATTGAATGGCCTATATACATATAGGAAAATCCCATGCGAAATCATGTGAAAACACATTATAATATTTCACATGAAGTTTCACATGTGGATTTTCCCATGATCCCATAACATTTCACATGTGACATCATGTGAAACCATATGGTTTTGGAACACTTCACGTGAGATTATATTTCGCATGGAGTTTCACAGCTGATGCCCTGCAAACAAAAATGTGTTGTTAGGATGTCCCCAGAACATCAGTGAAAGCAGTCTTTCAATGTACATATTTGACAAACATGATTATGTTGTATATGTTTATTTATACAGTAATTGTTATTCAACGTGTATTCACCTGGGATTTTAAATCAACACCTCCTAGTTCACGGCATTCTGATCTCAAATCAAATCAAATCAAATTGTATTTGTCACATACACATGGTTAGCAGATGTCATGTAGCGAGATGTCATGTAGCGAAATGCTTGTGCTTCTAGTTCCGACAATGCAGCAATAACCAACGAGTAATCTAACCTAAAAATTCCACAACTACTACCTTGTACACACAAGTGTAAAGGGATAAAGAATATGTACATAAAGATATATGAATGAGTGATGGTACAGAATGGCGTATGCAAGATGCAGTAGATGGTATCGAGTACAGTATATACATATGAGATGAATGATGTAGGGTATGTAAACATAAAAGTGGCATAGTTTAAAGTGGCTAGTAATACATCTATTACAAAAAGATGGCAAGATGCAGTAGATGGTATAGAGTACAGTATATACATATGAGATGAGTAATGTAGGATATGTAAACATTATATTAGTCTGCTAAATGACTTAAATGTAAATGTAAATATTATGTGGCATTGTTTAAAGTGGCTAGTGATAAAAAAAAATTACATCAATTTCCATTATTAAAGCGGCTGGAGTTGAGTCAGTATGTTGGCACTCAATGTTAGTGGTGGCTGTTTAACAGTCTGATGGCCTTAAATAGAAGCTGTTTTCCAGGCTCTCGGTCAATGCTTTGATGCACCTGTACTGACCTCGCCTTCTGGATGATAGCAGGGTGAACAGTGGCTCAGGTGGTTGGTGTCCTTGATTATCTTTATGGCCTTCCTGTGACATCGGGTGGTGTAGGTGTCCTGGAGGGCAGGTAGTTTGCCCCCGGTGATGCGTTGTGCAGACCTCAATACCCTCTGGTGAGTCTTACGGTTGTGGGCGGAGCAGTTGCCATTCCAGGCGGTGATACAGCCCAACAGAATGCTCTCGATTGTGCATCTGTAAAAGTTTGTGAGTGCTTTTGGTGACAAGCCAAATTTCTTCAGCCTCCTGAGGTTGAAGAGGCGCTGCTGCGCCTTCTTCATGACGTTGTCTGTGTGGGTGGACCAATTCAGTTTGTCCGTGATGTGTACGCCGAGGAACTTAAAACTTACTACCCTTTCCACTACTGTCCCGTCGATGTGGATAGGAGGGTGCTCCCTCTGCTGTTTCCTGAAGTCCACGATCATCTCCTTTGTTATGTTGACGTTGAGTGTGAGGTTATTTTCCTCATACCACACTCCGAGGGCCCTCACCTCCTCCCTGTAGGCCGTCTCGTCGTTGTTGGTAATCAAGCCTACCACTGTAGTGTCATCCGCAAACTTGATGATTGAGTTGGAGGTGTGCATGGCCATGCAGTCGTGGGTGAACAGGGAGTACAGGAGAGGGCTCAGAACGCATCCTTGTGGGGCCCCTTGTTGAGGATCAGCGGGGTGGAGATGCTGTTACCTACCCTCACCACCTGGGGCCGGTCCGTCAGGAAGTCCAGTACCCAGTTGCACAGGGCGGGGTCGAGACCCAGGGTCTCGAGCTTGATGACGAGTTTGGAGGGTACTATGGTGTTAAATGATGAGCTGTAGTCGATGAACAGCATTCTCACGTAGGTATTCCTCTTGTCCAGATGGGTTAGGGCAGTGTGCAGTGTGGTTGCGATTGCGTCTTCTGTGGACCTATTGGGGCGGTAAACAAATTGGAGTGGGTCTAGGGTGTCAGGTAGGGTGGAGGTGATAGGGTCCTTGACTAGTCTCTCAAAGCACTTCATGATGACGGAAGTGAGTGCTATGGGGCGGTAGTCGTTTAGCTCAGTTACCTTAGCTTTCTTGGGAACAGGAACAATGGTGGCCATCTTGAAGCATGTGGGGACAGCAGACTGGGATAAGGTTTGATTGAATATTTCCGAAAACACACCAGCCAGCTGGTCTGAGGACGCGGCTGGGGATGCCGTCTGGGCCTGCAGCCTTGCGAGGGTTAACATGTTTAAATGTTTTACTCACATCGGCTGCAGTGAAGGACAGTCCGCAGGTTTTGGTAGCGGGCCGTGTCAGTGGCACTGTATTGTCCTCAAAGCGAGCAAAGAAGTTATTTAGTCTGTCTGGGAGCAAGACATCCTGGTCCGTGACTGGGCTGGTTTTCTTTTTGTAGTCCGTGATTGACTGTAGACCCTGCCACATACCTCTTGTGTCTGAACCGTTGAATTGTGACTCTACTTTGTCTCTACACTGACACTTAGCTTGTTTGATATCCTTGCGGAGGGAATAGCTACACTGTTTGTATTCGTTCATGTTTCCGGTCACCTTGCCCTGGTGAAAAGCAGTAGTTCGCGCTTTCAGTTTTGCGTGAATTGCTGCCATCATTCTGCAGTTTCTGGTTTGGGAATGTTTTAATAGTTGCTGTGGGTACGACATCACCGATGCACTTTCTAATGAACTCGCTCACCGAATCAGCATATTCGTCAATGTTGTTGTTGGTCGCAATGCGGAACATATTCCAATCCACGTGATCGAAGCAGTCTTTCTGCTATGCCACCATATCTGAGTTTATAACTGATTTCACTTGTAATTCCAACACTTTGGACTTCAAATTAAACCTCTGTTTTTTTATAAATATACAAAAAAAACTATTATATTCATCATTGTGATTCAGGAGTAACATTTACAGTAAACAGAATAATATGCCCCATATTAGACAATTTTACAGAAAAACCTCAAATTGCTGAAATATGTCAATTAAATCAATGATGAGAAAATTGTCAGATTAACTGCTTACTAAAATAGAAGTGCAGATGGCACTCTTTTCCTAAGTGCAGAGATGTATTATAGGTATTTAATCTGTAGGGGACTTCTGAGAAAGCTACAGATGTTGTGGAGCAGCAGAAAGATCAGTTCAAATCTTAGGTGGGGTCATATTGAAAAGTTAGCACTAAGTGCAGAATGTGAATTACACCATGATATTCAGGGGAGTCTCTCTGTTGGGTGCACAAAACCTAGTAATAAAAATGTAATTTAACTGTAAAAATGTATTACTATTTAATGTGTGAACACGTGCTGCTTTCATCTGGTTGTCAAACAAATCACTTCAAAAAGTAAGCTACCCGTGCATGTTCGTCCAGTCCAAAATCATCCAAACAGTGCAATGACTGGAAATAGACATCTGTTTACAAAAGTGTGCCTAATGACATTCAGCGATTGCCGTTGATTAGGCCTACATTCATTGATGCATTTTGCTGACAAAATGACCTTTTATGTAGCCTGAAATAGGGCTGAAACCGTACCGGGTACAATGGGATGGTCACCCTAACACACAAATAAATTTACTAGACTAGGCTACATTGTGTAGTCCTATTGCCATGAAGTTCAAATAGGCCTACCGGTAGCCAGTGATAAAAAAGAAATAGGTGGGTAAACTTTGATTGCCTGTCGCAGTGAAAAAGTATTGTTTTTCCCTACAACACTGCCGGTAGGCTACGCTCTCAGCCGAGGTAATTTTGCACATATGAACACATGCAGAACAGAATTCAATATAATACATAAGTTGAATCAAAACATGTTTTTAATCAAATCACATTTTATTTGTCACATGCGCCGAATACAACACCTTACCGTGAAATGCTTACTACAAAGCACTTAACCAACAATTTAATTTGAAGAAAATAGAGTTAAGATAACATTTACTAAATTAACAAAAATAAAAAATACAATAATGAGGCTATATAGAGGGGGTACTGGTAAAGAGTCAATGTGCAGGGTTATAGGTTAGTTCATGAATTGTCCATAATTCATGAGTTGAATTCTTGGAGTCTTCACAGATCGTGTAACATAAAACACTACCTTTCTTTCCTTACATTAATTACATTTATGACAGGGTTATTTGTAATTATTAAGCATTTAACAATTGAATTAGAACATTTAACTTAAACTCTGCATGATTCCTGGATCTTCAAATTCTTGGGAAATGCACTGTAAGTGTAACTATGCCTACATAACATTTCTTTATGTTTCGCCATGAAAACAGTTCTCATGGGCACACAAATCCAAAAGAATGTAGGCCTATGCCATTGCAAAATCGAATGGTACTTACCGAAAGAGTCAACTATAGGCCTATGGCATTAATGTTGGATGGATTGGATGTGCATTCGTGTCTAGCTGTTGGCTAGTTGTCTAGTGATATTGGTGACCATCATCAGCTGATTCTCGGAAAGTAAACAAATATTGTCTGAGGCCAAATTCATCATTACTGAGTGGACAGCGCAGTGGACAGGGAGAGGGTTTGTGCAGGCACGTATATATGTAAATCAATGGTTTAAACAATGACAGAAAGGTGGGCATGATCGTTTTATGTGGAAGCTTTTATTTTCATATTTACCACTGCATTTTAAACTAATAGGAGAATGGTTACATTAGCGTTATTTATAATCCCCCCCAAAGTTTGACTTGTGTTGCATTCGTGGGAACCTTTACATGTCGCCATATGTTATCACATTATCTTCACATAAGATCACGTGATCACACTCAGGGCAAAATCAATTATGGATCAAGGCAACACAATGCTTTTTAACAATGGGCAACCATGGCACAATGCATTGACCAGCCATGGGCGACCATGAGCAAAGGCTATAAGGAAAAGGGAAGCTGGCATAGAAATATGCCCAGCTATGGCAGCCATAGAGTAACAGGCAACCTGATCATCTGATGTGTGCTGTAAACATTACGGTTGGCAACGTGGGGCGCCAACTGGACAGTGCTTGCCAGTGCTTGCCATCAAATTCAAGCTTTAAACAAAAGCCTGGAAATCCACTTTCACCACCGCAATGACAACACTACTGCCATAGACATAAAGAACTAGATGTTTTTGTGCAGCGTTGGATGGGCTTGAAACGTGTCACGCTGACAGTTTGAAACATTTTAAATAATCATCAATGTCCCCGTGGTAACAAAACCTGTCCCCATAGATACTGCTAATGTTAATGTGAAAACATGCCAAAATTCATTGGCACTCCAATAAAGTGGTCCAGCAAACATTTGTGACCATGACTACCGTGGATGAGTGCAAAAATTCCCCCTTACCCCCCCTTCCTGGGGCCACTGTGGAGCAGGCTGTGCCCCTTCTAAATAGGGCCTGAATGCAGCTTGCTTCCCAAAGCTTACAAGTTCCCCCCACTGGGTAGAAAGCATGCACAAACAAAAAGGCATTTTCTGGGCAGCCAAAAAGCGTGATGGCTTCTCCATTTTCTCAATTTGCCAGGGTCCAATTCCAGTAAATGAAGCCTAAACTTCAAGCTTTCAATCAGAGGTTTCAGATTGAGGACTTCTGGGGAGCAGTTTGAGGTTGCGCCTCACTGTTTTTATCATCACTGTTTTTTATGTATTTCTGCTCTCTCTCTGGGGGGTCTCTAAGTGTGGGTCTTACATCTCAAAGTAGGAGAGCTTGAAACCACTGTCAAAGACCATCACTAAGTAAATCCTATTGACAACGTTGTTAGCTTGAGTTTGCTCATCTCTCAGCTAGAATTGAGGTGAGTTATTCGGCGGCACGTAATGCAAACCATGGTTACCGGTTTTCTGGTCACTTTTGTATCGGGTGAGGCACCATTTGCACTGATAGACACATGCATGTGCACATACATGCACATGCACGCACCCCCCCCCCACACACACACATGCACGCTCGCTTGCACACCTGCACACCTGCGCACCTGCACACACACACACACACACACTTTCAGGAACTACCCTTTTTTTAAATGCTAAGTTGTGGAAGCTATAAGAATCCTGCATGTATGCAGAGTTAATATGGGTCTTTTCAATTCAACCATTTTTAAACTAAGTCTATTTTTTATTTAACTTGGCAAGTCAGTTAAGAACAAATTCTTATTTACAATTACCACCTACCGGGGAACAATGGGTTTACTGTCTTGTTCAGGGTCAGAACGGCAGATTTTTACCTTGTCAGATTGGGGATTCAATTCAGCAACGTTTCGGTTACTGGCCCAACGCTCCAACCACTGGGCTATCTGAATTTCTGTGTCTAACTAAGCACACAGGTTGGCTCCTGTAACATATTATCTCTATCATAGCTAAACCATCAAGCTCTCTTCATAGCTATTACTATTCTGTCTCAGTCTCCCTTTTCCTCTTTCTCACACTAATTTCTTTCTTTATTTTTCTATCTATCCTTTTATCCCTTCCCCCTTCATCTGTCTCTTTCAGTTCCTCTGACTAGAATTGTATCGCCAAACTCCCCTCAACTGATTAGAAAAATATATGTAGAGTGTTTGCTTGGTTGAAACCTTGAGAGTGGGGATGATGGGCTTGATATACTGCTTGGGCTGCAAAAATAACAAACAACTTTGACAGTAGCACTTAGACACCCTGTCTGTTCGGCTGATGCTGGTGCCAAGACGTTTCAAGATGCTGTTTTGATACTCTGCATAAATTACTGCCTCTTCTTGTTTTCAACAACTGTGTTGCTAATATCAGTGTCTTATTGGCTGGCAAGTATAAACCCATATTAAAAACAAAATATGAAAAATAACCTATATAGTCTTTGTCCACGGAGCACCATTATTTAAAAATGGAAAGAATATGGCCTGACAACAAACCTGCCAAGACAGGGCCGCCCACCAAAACTCACAGACCAGGCAAGGAGGGCGTTAATCAGAGAGGCAACAAAGAGATCAAACATAATCCTGAAGGAGCTGCAAAGCTCCACAGAGATTGGAGTATCTGTCCATAGGACCACTTTAAGCCGTACACTCCACAATGACCCTAAACATACTGCTAAAGCAACACCTGTGAAATCTTATGTGAAATGTAACCACGTGTCCTAATTCACATGATTTAAATGTGAAAGGTCACATGATCTTATGTGAAGATCCACATGTCAAACTTCATGTGAAATATTATAATGTGAAGTATTTCACATGTGAAATACATTTTTACATGGGCAAAACATGAGGAAATTTCCAAACGTGAAATCATGTGGTTTTTCTGTAAGAGTGCTTTTTTGTTTTGGTTGGGAGCCTCCATTTGGGAGTCTCTGTAGTATTATAGACACAACCAGAGGATTGACCGAATCGAAATTCAAACAAACCCTCTAATCAAAAACTGGAAAACACACATCCAGAGACAAAGTTTTATGTCTACAGTTCACTAAATACCCTTACACCAACAGTCGGGGTGTAATTTGTGATTTGCAGTTTGGTCAAAAGTTTTCATTCGATCCATGGTAAACGAGCGCTGTGCTGAAGGAACTCTATTGTGACTGGTGAAGAGAAGTCCCATAATTATATTTGGCTGGTTTTGCTGAGAAAATCCCAAACGAGCTGTAGCAAAGTCCCAATTGTGGTGTATGGGAACTTGGGAAGTCACAGTACCTTAGATAAGTAGGTGAAAATAGGACACCAACAATATGACCATTGTTGTACAGGTCTCTGCATATTTTCTACGGAGCACTGTAGACAGATAATTGGGTGAGGAGAAACATATTTTGGTGAAATAGTAACTAGACTGAGAGTGGCAGCTTGGCACGTCCAACATGTGTCAGGTCTGAATGAAGAACAACACAGAACAAAAAGGCAATGACCAGGTATGAGACACTACGGTACCACTTTATTTGGACAGTCCCAAGTAGTCGGTTTGTAGATGGTCAGTAGATGTTCAATAACTGTCAACAACATTCCAACTTACTATCCACTAACCCTATCCCTAACCATAACCCTTACCCTAACCCATATTCTAAACTTAACCCTCAAACCATGAACTTAGTAAGCAGTTGCATATTAACAGATAGTTTGTTAATAGTATCACCATCTGTAGAATATAGTGGACTATCCAAATAAAGTGTGACCAAAGCAACAACAAAAAAAAGTCTTCCCTGTCATTTCAGAAAGACAAAGAATGAGAGATACAGGCATGCAGGCACACAGACAGACTACTGACATAAAGACAACACAGACAGTTCAGTTCAATTCAGAAATTCAAGACTGCAGAGCTGTGGTCCATATCACCGTCCAATGAGTTGTCTAGACTGTATGACAACCAAAGCTTTGGAAAGAAAAAGTGCCACAATAGGAAAAGTCTGAACAGGTGCAAATACTTAGTAAATCTCCCTCAAAAGGTATGCGCAGACAGACAGACAGACAGACAGACAGACAGACAGACAGACAGACAGACAGACAGACAGACAGACAGACAGACAGACAGACAGACAGACAGACAGACAGACAGACAGACAGACAGACAGACAGACAGACAGACAGACAGACAGACAGACAGACAGACAGACAGACAGACAGACAGACAGACAGACAGACAGACAGACAGACAGACAGACAGACAGACAGACAGACAGACAGACAGACAGACAGACAGACAGACAGACAGACAGACAGACAGACGCATATCTCTGTCTTGGCTTTCATTGCTAGGGTAATGCGTCTGATCTGCCTTCCAGTGGAGCCCAACGTTCTGGAACACATGCCAGGCAGCAGATGGGGTGTCTTGCTGGCCAAGAACGCGGTCCAAAACGCCAGTCATGGTCTAAAGGTAGGACATACCTGAGATGCCCAGTATCAAGGCTCTGCTTGCCACTGTTACTGTAATGTACAGCAAGCTGGCGTTGACACAGAGATGGGCACATCAACATAACTTAGATGGAGGGTACCACAGGGCATCAGATTGTATTCAATCCACCCCAAGTAGTTACAGGAAAGGGAGTTCGTACAACACTGTACTGTGTGTTTTGTGTAGAGGCAGTATATAATCACCTTAATTATCCTCTGCTTTTTTTATAGAGATGTTGGTTCAACATTCCAATCAATAAGAGGGTTGTCATTTACCACAAGTTTAAATTGTAAAATGTTCAAACATTCTAGGGCAACATTTTCATGGTGCAAAGGAGCACAAAAAAAACTGTATGGTGTTATATTGCCTTTTCATAATGAAGTTGTGTAGGCAGTGAATAGTATATATTACTATTGTTGTGACATTAGTCTGGCAAACCTGTTAGATGGCTATATCTACAATCAGAATAATTTAAGTAAACAATTCCATGAGAATACATTATATGGAGAACATAACAATCCATCTGCCTTCTCCACAATGCCGAATTGGGAGACCTTGTGAATTATGAGTGCTGATGGAAATATGGGCAAACAGGATACAGATTCAGAATTCAACCTACATAAAGATGCCTCAGGTAAGTCTTCTTGGAACTGAAGCTTAGTAAATTAGAACACTCAAATATATCACCTTTTAACAGAGCCAAACATTAGTCTTTTCAAACTAAGGGACTGGCTAAGGATCAGACCTCACACACACACACACACACACACACACACACACACACACACACACACACACACACACACACACACACACACACACACACACACACACACACACACACACACACACACACACACACACACACACACACACACACACACACACACACACAGGGAAATGATCACTTCAACATACATTCAACACACACAAGTGCTTTGTGGCAAACAACTTTGCAAAAAGTGCAAATAAATTAACTGACAAAAAAATATTTTCAAAAATATAGATTCAAAGTTTCAATCATCATTCAGGCTGACTCAAATGTTCATGCACACACATATGTACAGTACCAGTTTGGACACATCTACTCATTCAAGAGTTTTTCTTTATGTTTGTGTTATTTATGTGTTATTTCATCAAAACTATGAAATGATACATATGGAATCATGTAGTAACCAAAAAAGTGTTAAATAATTCAAGATACATTTTATATTTTATTATTCAAAATAGTCACTCTTTGCCTTGATGACAGCTTTGCACACTCTTGGCCAACAGTCTTGAAGGAGTTCTCACATATGTGACTGACCGCCTTGATTCCATCTCAAGTATCAACATCTGAATTTTTACATTTTTTATACATTGGATAAAAGCAGAGACTGTAACGCCTTGGTCATTGTATTTTGTGTTTTTGTTATATGTTTGGGTAGGCCAGGGTGTGACATGGGTTTATATGTTGTTTTCGTATTGGGGTTTGTAGTATTTGGGATCGCGGCTAATTAGGGGTGTTGTATAGGCTTGGCTGCCTGAGGCGATTCTCAATTGGAGTCAAGTGCTTTTCGTTGTCTCTGATTGGGAACCGTATTTAGGCAGCCTCAGTTTCGCTTTGTATTTCGTGGGTGTTTGTACCTGTCTCTGTGTAGTAGTCACCAGATAGGCTGTAATTAGTTAAACGTTTCGTTTGATGTTTTCGTATTTCAGTTATTTCATGTACCGTTTTCATTCATTAAAGTCATGAGTAACCTACACGCTGCATTTCGGTCTGACTCTCTTCTTACAACAGACGAACGTCGTTACAGAAACACCCACCACTCACAGACCGAGCAGTGTGTAAACTGGCAGGAGCTAAAGGAGGACGTTATGGACAGCAGAAGCATGGAGTATACGACGGGGGAAGAAATCGACAGGTGGGCGGCCGACCCAGAGAGAGTGCAGGCATCCGCCTGGGATTCGCTTCAGCAGTGCGAAGAGGGCTACAGGCGAATCGAGTCAAAGACAAAAACACACCGGCTAAAACGGAGAGGCGCTGGTATAAACAGGCAGCGACAGCTGGAGAAGCAAAGGGAGGATGAATTATTCGGAGAATGGACATGGGAAGACGTGTTGGATGGTAAACGTTGTTACACTTGGGAGGAGATATTGGCCGGAAGAGATCGCCTCCCATGGGAACAGGTGGAGGCACTAAGGAGAGCAGAGGCAGCCGGAGATAGGAGCCGACGATACGAGGGAACACGGTTGGCAAGGAAACCTGAAAAGCAGCCCCAAAAAATTATTGGGGGGGTGCTAGAAGGGAGAATAGTTATGCCAGGTAGGAGACCTGCGCAAACTCCCTGTGCTCTCCGTTGGGCTAGAGAGACCGGGCAGGCACCGTGTTATGCTATGGAGCGCACGGTGTTTCCAGTGTGGGTGCAGAGCCAGGTGCGGCACATACCAGCCCTTCCTATTGACCGGGCTAGAGTGGGCATCGAGCCAGATAAGCTTGGGCAGGCTCGGTGCTCAAGAGCTCCAGTGCGCCTGCACGGTCCGGTCTATCCAGAGCCACCTCTACACACCAGTCCTCCGGTAGCAGCTCCCCGCACCAGGCTTCCTGTGCGTGTCCTCGATCCAGTACCACCAGTTCCAGCACCACGCACCAGGCCTCCAGCGCGCCTCGCCTGTTCAGCGCAGCCAGCGCTTTTCTCCTCTCCTGCGCTGCCGGAGTCTCCAGTCTGCCCAGCGCCGCCAGTGCTCCCAGTCTGCCCAGCGCCGCTAGTGCCGCCAGTCAGCCCAGCGCCGCCAGCGCCGCCAGTCTGCCCAGCGCCGCCAGTCTGCCAGGATCCGACAGAAGTGCCAGTCTGCCAAGATCCGCCAGAAGTGCCAGTCTGCCAAGATCTTCTAGGTCGGCCAGACAACCTGACTCTTCCAGTTCCGCCAGCCAGCCAGGATTTACCAGAGCCTACTACCTGCCTGAGCTTCCTCCCAGTACTGGGCTTCATCTCAGTACTGGGCTTCATCTCAGTACCGGGCTTCATCTCAGTACCGGGCTGCCCCTCTGTCCCGGGCTGCCCCTCTGTCCCGGGCTGCCCCTCTGTCCCGGGCTGCCCCTCTGTCCCGAGATGCCCCTCTGTCCCGAGATGCCCCTCTGTCACGAGATGCCCCTCTGTCACGAGATGCCCCTCTGTCACGAGATGCGGTGTTTGTACCTGTCTCTGTGTAGTAGTCACCAGATAGGCTGTAATTAGTTTCACGTTTCGTTTGTTGTTTTCGTATTTCAGCTATTTCATGTACCGTTTTCATTCATTAAAGTCATGAGTAACCTACACGCTGCATTTCGGTCTGACTCTCTTCTTACAACAGACGAACGTCGTTACAGAGACACAGAGACACAGAGCTACAGAATGGTATATCATACACTGCATTTGAAGAACAACGGAAAAGTAACTCTGCTTTGAATGTTGATAAACTTGTAACCTCACATTTGAGAATATTACATTTGTAAGTGTTGCTACCAACTGGAGAGCTCTTCTTTGTCTACACCCATTCAACATCTTTCTCAACCTCTTAACCTTTAGCCCGACCCATCTCTAACAACAGCAGTCAAGCACCCAAGCTAACTGGCTAACTTGCTAGCTAATTCCAGACACAAATGAGAAAATAGCTCACTGAACATTACTCGCCCTAGCAGAGCTGGTTAGGCTGTTTTCATGTTATCCAGAGTGTTGGTGACTGTAACTGTGCTGCTGGCAACAATGCTTTTTTTCTGACATTTACTGACACCAGCCATATTCAACGGGTATTGAGCATTCGTAATTTCAGCAGTTATTTTATGCTCTGGCATACTCAGATGAGAGTTCTCTGAAATCGGAGTTGATGTTAGCCTAATTTTAGCTAGTTAACAGCTAGCTAGCTAGCTAACAGCTAGCTAAATTGCTCTGAGATATGAATAATAAGACATAACTTTAGCTAGCGAGCCAGCCAGCTAACGTTAGCTAGCTAGCTAACAGTACATATAAACTTGAAATGAAAATGACTTTGTCAAAATTAGAAATGTGTAATATCTGAAATGTAGCTAGCTAGACTATCTTAACTGTATACATCATGGTTGGTCACGGATGCCATGGTTGCCCTTAGTTTGAAGATGTAATCCAGAGACGGGTGTTTTCTCCATCTTCTTAGCTATCATACTCTATTTCCACTGATTTCAAAACTCGGTCCTCCAGAAAGTGGAGAGCAACACTTATGCAGTTCTACTAAGCAATATACATTTTTTAAATATACATTAGACAGGATTACCTACACATACTAACCAGCTCAAATCGACAAAAGCGTGCTATATGGCAGACCATACCAAACTCATCTCTCGGGATGTCCAGCCCACTCATTATCCCAGCCAATAATGGCTAGCAGGAACATTGCTGACTTTTTCTGTGGCTAAACCAACTAGACTTGTAATTTAACAATTGTATTCGTATTTACAGATACAGGCATACAAGTTTGTTATTAAGGCACGTGAAAATGCACATGTTTCAGAAGGCATTTCTGCCAAAAAAACACATTTTGATGAAATGAAAATAAAAAAGACTTTCAAATGGCTCTCGTGTGAAGTAGTGAACCGCGACATACACCAGGTTTCCTGAAACGGTCCAACTCATCCCAAATCATCTCAATTGAGCTGAGGTCGGGTGATTGTAGAGGCCAGGTTATCTGATGCAACACTCCATCACTCTCCTTGGTCAAATAGCCCTTACACAGCCTGGAGGTGTGTTTTGGGTCATTGTCGTGTTGAAAAACAAATAATAGTCCCACTAAGCACAAACCAGATGGGATGGTGTATCGCTGCAGAATGCTGTGGTAGCCATGCTGATAAAGTGTGCCTTGAATTCTAAATAAATCATAAACAGTGTAACCAGCAAAGCACCACCACAACATCACACCTCCACCTACATGCTCCACGGTGGAAACTACTCATGCGGAGATCACCCGTTCACCTACTCTGTGTCCAACAAAGACACGGTGGTTGGAACCAAAAATGTCTAATTTGGACTCATCAGACCAAAGGACAGATTTCCACCGGTCTAATGTCCATTGCTCGTGTTTTTTTGTCCCAAGCAAGTATCTTCTTCTTATTGGTGTCCTTTAGTAGTGGTTTCTTTGCAGCAATTCGCCCATGAATGCCTGATTCACGCAGTCTCCTCTGGACAGTTGATGTTGAGATGTGTCTGTTTCTTGAACTCCGTGAAGCATTTATTTGGGCCGGAAATTCTGAGGCTGGTATCTCTGCTGAAGATATCCTCTGCAACAGAGGTAACTTTAGGTCTTCCTTTTCACTGGTGGTCCTCATGAAAGCCAGTATCATCATAGTGCTTGATGGTTTTTGCCACTGCATTTGAAGAAACTTTCAAAGTTCTTTCAATTTTCCTACTCCTCTGAAGAGGAGCAAAACCGTTACAATACCACCCTTACCTTGTCACAAAACAACAGATTAGCTCAAACGTATTAAGACGGAAATGAATTCCACAAATGAACTTTTAACAAGGCACCCCTAGGCTAATGACTTCTCAAAAAGCTAATTGGAGTCAGAAGTCAGCTAACCTGGAGTCCAATCAATGACACGAGATTGGAGATGTTGGTTAGAGCTGCCCTGCCATATAAAAAAACTCACAAAATTTGAGTTTGCTATTCACAAGAAGCATTGCCTGATGTGAACCATGCCTCGAACAAAAGAGATCTCAGAAGACCTAAGATTAAGAATTGTTGACTTGCATAAAGCTGGAATGGGTTACAAAAGTATCTCTAAAAGCCTTGCTGTCCACGGTAAGACAAATTGTTTATAAATGGAGAAAGTTCAGCCCTGTTGCTACTCTACCTAGGGATGGCAGTCCTGCAAAGATGACTGCAAGAGCACAGCGCAGAATGCTCAGTGAGTTTAAGAAGAATCCTAGAGTGTCAGCTAAAGACTTACAGAAATCTCTGGAACATGCTAGCATTTCTGTTGACGATTCTACGATACGTAAAACACGAAACAATAATGGTGTTCATGGGAGGACACCACAGAAGACGCAACTCCTGTCCAAAAAGAAACATTACTGCACGTCTGAAGTTCGCAAAAGAGCACCTGGATGTTCCACAGCGCTTCTGGCAAAATATTCTGTGGACAGATTAAACTAAAGTTGAGTTGTTTGGAAGGAACACACAACACTATGTGTGGAGAAAAAAAGGCACATCACGCTAACATCAACAACTCATCCCAACCGTAAATTATAGTGGAGGGAGCATCTTGGTTAGGGGCTGCTTTGCTGCCTCATGGCCTGGATAGCTTCATATCATCGACGGAAAAATGAATTCCCAAGTTTATCAAGACATTTTGCAGGTTAATGTAAGGCTACCTGTCCACCAATTGAAGCTCAATAGAAGTTGTGTGATGCAATAGAACAACAACCCAAAACACAGAAGTAAATTAACAACAGAATGGCTTCAACAGAAGAAAATACACCTTGTGAAGTGGCCCAGTCAGAGTCCTGACCTCAACCCGATTGAGATGCTGTGGCATGACCTTGGGAGCAGTTCACACCAGACATCCTAAGTATATTGCTAAACTGAAACAGTTTTGTAAAGATGAATGGTCCAAAATTCCTCCTGACCGTTGTGCAGGTCTGATCTGCAACTACAGAAAAGGTTTGGTTGAGTTTTTTGCAGCCGAAAGGAGGGTCAACCAGTTATTAAATCCAAGGGTTCACATATCCTCCCTACACTGTAATTGTTTACACGGTGTGTTCAATAAAGACATGAAAACGTATAATTGTTTGTGTGTTATTAGTTTAAGCAGACTGTGTTTGTCTATTGTTGCGACTCAGGTGAAGATCAGATCAAATTTTATGACCAATTTATGCAGAAATCTAGGTAATTCCAAAGGGTTCAGATTCTTGTTCTTGCCACTGTAGGGCTATGTGTAAATCTAGAAGAGGATTATCTATTTTGGATGAAATTTAAATGGAGTTGAGAGAGAGAGAGAGAGACAGCGGCAGCATACCTGACCACTGTGACTGACCCAAAATTAAGGAAAGCTTTGACTATGTACAGACTCAGTGAGCATAGCCTTGCTATTGAGAAAGGCCGCCGTAGGCAGACATGGCTCTCAAGAGAAGACAGGCTAGACAGGCTCACTGCCCACGAAATGAGGTGGAAACTGAGCTGCACTTCCTAACCTCCCAATGTATGACCATATTAGAGAGACATTTTTCCCTCAGATTACACAGATCCACAAAGAATTTGAAAACAAATCCAATTTTGAAAAACTCCCATATCTACTGGGTGAAATTCCACAGTGTGCCATCACAGCAGCAAGATTTGTGACCTGTTGCCACGAGAAAAGGGAAACCAGTGAAGAACACACACCATTGTAAATACAACCCATAACTATGCTTATTTATTTTATCTTGTGTCCTTTACCATTTGTACATTGTTAAAACACTGTATATATGTATATAATATGACAATTGTAATGTATTTTATTGTTTTGAAACTTCTGTCTGTGTGATGTTTACTGTTACTTTTTATTGTTTATTTCACTTTATATATTATCTACCTCACTTGCTTTGGCAATGTTAACACATGTTTCCCTTGCCAATAAAGCCCTTGAATTGAATGTAATTGAATTGACAGAGAGAGAGATGCTGTGAGTGCTCGCGTGTGCACTGCTTTAAAGCAATGATATTCCAGTGCTAACTCTGCAGCTGCAACTAAAAAAAAGTATCTTTCCAATGAAAAAAACAAGTGACCCCCGAATGCCAGATGGATATGGGTAAATTAGACGTGCATTTTGGTCTTTATATTACTGTAGCATAGGCTACCTGCCAATAGAAAAAAAGGTCCCATGATAAGATGATAGGTCTACATGCATTGTGAACTGCGCTCCATACTGAGATGGGCTGTCTGTCCCCACCCTGAGCGTTGATTCATCATGCAGAGGCCGTAGAGAAGACAGATTTAGACATCACATATAACTTAACGCCACTTCACGCCATGCTGTTCATACAAATCTTTTTTTTTCCGAATGTACCGGTTTCTCGCAATTATTTTATCCCGGGGGAAAGGGAGTGGTTTTGGGGGTGGTAAATCCTGGTAAATCTCTGTAACTGGTTTCCCACCATTCAACCCTCGTGTGAGTGTTTGTGCACAGTATGTATTTGTGTATGTTTATGAATCATGTGTATGTAAATGAGTATCTGATGAAGTAGGACAGGAAAGCATTAAAGGCTCAGCTCTGTAAAAGTCTCTCCTCTCCATCTGTTGGGGCGAGGTATCACAGGACACACACACAGACAGCTTAAGCATACACACTCATCTCATGCACGGCACCCACACAACCAAACTCCATGCATACAGCTCAGACACGTACATTTACAGCACACACATGATATATATATATATAGAGAGAGAGAGAGAGAGAGAGAGAGAGAGAGAGAGAGAGAGAGAGAGAGAGAGAGAGAGAGAGAGAGAGAGAGAGAGAGCTAAGTGTCACCATGAGATCAAGCCCGGATTAATACGATCTAGTCATTAGGTGAGCCAATTTCGTAAACAATGCAAGGACCACAATTGTTGATATTTATTTGGATTAAATAAGACACAGATGTACCATTAACATTTAAAGACACCCACATATTTAGACACTCACATGACCCCATTGCCCCACGACATGAAATGACCAACAAAATACAGCAAAATACCCAAGACATCTTAGAACACTCATCCACAGCTGACTAATGGGGAAAATCAGTTTCACCCACTTCTATCCCACAATCTCACTCCCTATTAAAACGGTTTGGAAAAATATGTGTTTCTCTTCTTTGTTTTGATTGAAAATAAGTCATCTATTTAGTATGTGGGTGACTGTATACACAGAGAAATGAAAGAAAAGTAAATATTTTCTAACTGACAAAACACCACCCCCGTGCAGCACTACACTAGAACATTTCAATTGTGGACCCAGTTGAATGTTTCACACCTAAATATGGTAAGAGCAGTTTTGGTACTGAGGTTGTCCATATATTACTGTATGTTCAAGGTGAAAGACTTGTGGTTTATGAAAGTAATTCACATTGACCCAGGTGCTGAAGGAGCACCATTAAAGGGTCATAAAAATGAGGATCAAATGTTAAATCTTGAAAGGTTAAAAACTCTGCTCCAAAGAGCACTCAGTCCTAAGGCATTCTCTCTATCCTGTACTTTATTAAACAGTGGTTTCAACAATCGTATCAAGTCATTTCTTTAGATGGAAATGGCTTAATATTAGAAATCTACGGAATGTTTCAGTGTTCCTCAACTCTCTGTTCTCAGACCATTACTCTTCCCCCATGACGTAGGGGCAGTTTGATGCCATATCAGACTTGCATGTTGCGGTGAGTAGACACCACTCCGGGGGGGGGGGGTCACCATGGCAACAGCACTGCACACCACAGAGCCGGCCTCAAGTCATTTGTGACAGTTTATCTCCTCATTAGTAACTGGATGACATTTCCAGCGTCTTTTCAACGACTTCTGTACTAGGGGGAAATTTCTGGCAGGTTTCAGTTTCTTTCCAGTGTAAAAAAAATCAAGCAAGGCAGACCAGGAGCAATCTGACACCTTATACGATGGGAATGGAAGCCAAGTTCAGACAGCAGTAACTGTGGTTTCTGGTTAACGTAGAGGAGGAAGACGTGGGGGGAAAAAAAGGAGAAATGGGAAGGAAAGGAGGCAAGAGCCATGCATGGGAAACCTGTGCCCAGATACAGAAGCAGACTGGGCAGTGCCAGTGGGCACACCACTATGTTCAAGATCCTTTAATGAATGGATCGGAACATTCACGAATGCTTCAAAGGAATAGACACTATATGTGTTGTAATCAGTTTGATGAAATGACATGGCAGACATGTTCTCAGGTGGTTTTGACACATCTCTGCACTAAAGATACACGGACAAGATTACAATAGTATAACGATGAATAGTAAAGCATGTGTGTGGTGCTTGTACAGAATGTTCAAAATAATCAAGAAAAATTATATTAGTAGCTCTGCATGGTCATTGTACTGTAGGTAGCCTAGTGGTTAGAGTGTTGGGCCAGTAACTGAAAGGTTCCTGGTTCAAATACCTGAGTCAACAAGGTGAAAAAGCTGTCATTTTTTTCCACTTGAGCAAGGCACTTAACCCTAATTTGACCAGGGGTGCAATACTACTATGGCTGACCCTGTAAAACAAGAGCTAAGGTATGGAACATAACATTTATGTATATCTGTCTCCCCCTTTTTCAGATTGAGTTACAGATTGAGTTACATTTTATTGTCAGCCTTGCACACAGTGGTCGTGAACCTTCAACGATGAAGTTGATGGTTGATTATTTGTGGGAACTCCCATAGCGAGCTCTTGTCATTGGTAACAGCTCCTTCTAGTGGTCAACTGTCAAACTGCCAGAGCTAAATCAAGGCTGCAGCAAGAATCTCCCACGAACTGGAGATGAACAACTGAATGAGATTGAATGTTTCCAAATTCAGAAAAAGATAGCAGTCGTCACTTAGCCAGACTGTGTGAAAGGAGAACAACAAATGATGGTCTCATGTTGAATTGAAGATGTCAGGCTATTACGCATCAGGGTCTGAGCCTCTATATTCTACTCCCCCCCCCCCCCCCCCACACCCCCCCCCCACACACACACACACACACTCACTCTGAGAGGCATGCATGTATTTACATCAGACAGTTGGCTACCTTTGTATCAGAAATGGTGTCCAATGTAGAGGACAGGTGCAGGCTTTAAAGGATGCCTATCCACAGCCAGCGTTATCTAAATACAAAACAGAGATCATCTTAGACAGAGTCTTCAAGCATTTCCTGATTGCTGATTGATTTAACACATTTATACAACCTATTTGGGAAATGTAATGTTGATTAGCTATGACAATAAACACTGATTTCATTGTCCCTCCACTCTCTATACCAAGTTCGATATTGTGCCTGATAATGCTTACAGTAGCCTACAAAAAAATACAGTGCATGTATTTTCATTATAGTAAAGGCCTATTCACATGCTTCGTTTATGCAGAATGTAGCATTCTTTTTTTAATATATATGTTGTATGTAACCCTTATTTAACCCGGAAAATGACCCATTGTGACACTTCATCTCTTTTGCAAGGGATACCTGGCCAAGAAAGAAGCTGCGGTCAATACACCATTACAAAATGTAAAACATACAATACAAAACAGCACAACATGTCACCAAGAGCTGATCCGGCCTATAAGCATCAACCACCGAGCAGAGTTTGGAGCCAGACTGACATTGATTGTGTCAGCTCATACTGGTTCTCACCCCCAGACAGATTGTAGCCGAAGTACTGTAGTTGATGCAGCACAGTGTGCTATTCTGTCATGATCATGCATTTGACTCATTCCGTCTGTAATGCAACTATAATTTAAGAGAACTTGTTTTCCTTTCGTTTTGCTCGTAGCTTCGTGCGCAAGCTTCTTTTCTTTAAGTCAATCGATGTGCACCGCTTGAGACTGGGTGGAAAACATTTAGGGGTAAGACAGAAGTGTGTGTTCGATTAGCAAAAGCACGTATTCAGTAACCGTGGATTCTAATTATGCTTCCAGATGAAGTGTTTAAAAATATATGTTTTGATTAAGGTTGCGTTTGTTTCTTGTGTTGCTCCTCGCACTTGGCATCACTTCAGCCTTCAGCGTGAAAGACTGATCCCATTGCTGTAAAAAAGGTTGGCCACTTGCCAAGACCTGGAACAAGTGCGCCTCCCTTCCCTGCTGTTAGGCGTATTCATAGTTAGGGGTTTGGCTGATTTTAAAAAGGCAAGCCTGGCCTGAAGTTGATCAGTCTGCTCAAGAAACTTCTCTGGATGGGAAAGTATTGGAATCGGTTTCAAAGGGGAAAAGGTCCAGGTTTTGTACAAAGAATTGCATTGCGAGAGGACATCAGTTCTGTCAATTAAGACAAACATTGCATCCCGAAGTGTAGTCTTTTCATGATATTTGACTTGTTCTGTGAATACTTTTTATTTGTAAATTCAAACAGTCTTTTTTTCAGTTTATTTAAACTGGAGTGCTGAAAACACTATACATTTGGATGCGGACAATTTTTTTGCTTTATAAATCGGATCATTTAACCCACGGGCATTGTCGGTCAATTCGTTCCACATTTAAGGTTTAACAATCGCGAGACGAATATGTTTCTCAGTTTTTGTCTACTGGTGACATTTGTCCTGGGGCTATCTGGGTGCTTGGGCTCATATGTGCCCTGCGAGCCGTGCGACCAGAAGGCACTCTCTATGTGCCCCCCAGTCCCCGTCGGTTGTCAACTCGTGAAGGAGCCGGGCTGCGGTTGCTGCCTAACCTGCGCCTTATCGGAAGGTCAGGCGTGTGGCGTTTACACCGGAACATGCACCCATGGCTTGCGCTGCTTGCCGCGAAATGGAGAAGAGAAGCCACTTCACGCGCTTCTCCATGGCAGGGGAGTGTGCACAAACGAGAAAGGATACAAACCCCTTCATCCACCCATAGGTAAGACGGCGCAATGAATGCGTGTGCTTAGGGGATCCAAGGGAGCTGTGTAGAATACAACATAATGATTATTGTCGCAGGGTTTAAATTCAGTTCCAGCTATACCGGCCCGGTAAACTGCATCATAGACGTTTTGGTTCGTTTTTAGCAGCACTTTTCATTTGGTGCTTCCATGACCCCGCGCTAAAAACCTCGCAAACGAGCTTGCCCTGATGTTTCAGTTTTGTAAAGTAATACTATTGTAAGCAATTCCATTAGCACACTGACGTTTTGGAATCCAATTTTGAAATAACTGCATAGCATGCATGAGTAGCTCCTATGAGCAAACGGTCCGATTTGTCAGAGATTGCGGCAGGCTTAATTGTGAATCTGGGTCGTTATTAAATTAAACACAGTCGGATTCATCACATGCCACAATAACAGCACATGCAAAGAATACATGTGCTATAGCATACAGATGTAGGATCTTACTTTGATCACCCTGTTGCAGGAGAACTGTCCTGCATTGCAGGAAATGTAAAGCTTGTAGTGTTTTTTGAGGTTTAAAACGACTTCTGAAGTTTGTCATTTCGTATTTGTAATTTCAGAATTGATTTTCCCTTACGAAAAATGTCCATTCATTTGAATCCACGTAATAATTCACATGTCCTGTTGCTGCAGTATTATTTACTTTGGGAAACCCTGAGTTAGAGAGCAGCACAGCCTTGACAGAGTTTGGGAATCCCTGCTCTAATTTGCAGTCGCTGTATGGAGTTTGTTATGAATACAGTATGGTAGACTGACTTAACGCATTCCTCTGCATGCTTATCTACAGGGCTGTGTCCCTCCCTTGTCGCAATGCCTGCCTGGACATCCATTCTTGTGCTCTCTTTCTCACGTGAGAACATATTGTATTTGGTAATACTAATTGCTGCTCTTTTTTTCCTCTGGAAATGAGTTATATCCCTTTTCACTGTGTCAGACACTTGCATTTCTCACAAACACAATTGCCACCCATGAAGAAAATATATATTTTCCAACATATAATATCCAGTTCTTCTTATTGTAGCCTAATTGACTGAAGAGGGATTTGCTCTTGAGGCTACATATCTTTTGAAAGCTGAATTTAGGTTTAGTCCCCGTGGGCGGTGTTGAGAGTCGGATTACTGCTCAAATATTACATCTGATGATGTGTGTGTGTGTGTGTATTTTTTGTGCGCGCCGGTGTGTGTGTGTGTGCGTAGTCTGTGCGCACTTCTAATTCTTAAATGTGTGTGTGCACGGGCAAGAGAAGTTAGGTATAAATGAACCAAACGTCAACATTTAGAGGTCAGAGATAGACACGTGTTATTAGATGATTCAAGATTTAGGCTACATACAAGTTTTGGTGACAAGCTCATTTTGATGAATGCTATTGGTTTATTCTTCGGTTGGCCAGGTGGAAAGACTCAGCCTATTTGGGCTTTGGATACACCCTGCATGTAACTCCCTAGGAGGACATACATCAAACAACATTAGAATGGAATTCAGCCCATTCAAGAGGTCACCATTGTCTGTAGTAATGGCAGCAAGGCTATACATAACATCCAACGAATACTTGCAGCTCTAACTGAAATAAACCCTAGTACTTTTGTATAGCTATAAGTGTCACTCTGATCTAGGAGATTGAATTCCAACACGCACTCTGTGTCAAGCCTGTGGGTGGGTGTGTGTGTGTGTGCAGGCGTTTGTGTGTGTGTGTGTGAACACTGACTTCTCCTTTGGCACTGGGTGGTAACCGGAGTGCGTCCGTTCTCCTGCCCCTGGTTAGGCAGTGTGGGTGCTCCAGCACAGTGATTCAGCAGAATGACTCCGGCTGCTCTTCTCTGAAGGGCTGTCTGTCAAGGGCTACGATTGGAATTAGACACAAGCCTTTGGTTTCCTGCTGGGTAGGGTTTCAACCTGCTCTGACCAGCTGAGCAAGGCAGACAGAAAGAGGGCAGGTCAAGTGTCCAAAGACAGATCCTCAGGGGACCCAATAGCTTCTATCTCTCGGCTGCATTCATGCAATTCTACAGCATCCTAAGCAAGAAAAGTGGACCCACTTTAAACAATCCACATATTACAAAGGCTATATATAGCACATGTAAGGTCTTCATATGTTGTAGTTTGTTTAAAGTGAGACTGCCAGATCAGGATATGTTTCTTGAAGAGATCTAACAAATGTATTGACATGATATGGGTATAACATTGTAATACAACGTTGCCAAACTACACACGACTCTGTTGTCTCCTTCTCATCTCTGCATAAGTCTGGTGTCGCCCTCTTTTGTTGACTGTTGAGTTGTGTTCCAAGGAAATGGTGCTTAGCTCTGATGGCTGGGCATAGGAGGCTGGTTTGTGTTGCTGGCCTCTCAGTGCACTGTGCTAGCCCAGAAGAATAGGATCCTGGAACGCCTGCCAACAGATATGACTCCATGGCAGAAGGCCCCTTGCTCTCTGAGCTTGTGAAAGAGCCTTATGTTTGAACAGATTGCTCTTTGCCAAGAAACAAGAAGATGATTAAAGAGAGCGTACAAATCTAGAAAGCTTGACTTGCACATGAACAAGCACGTTGTGCTTTATAAGCACAGCATCAACACGAATGCAGCTTCTGCCAAAGCCCAAAAGAACAGAAAATGTTGAGTTTGGGGTTTGGGGTTAGGGGTTTGGGGTTTGTGTTTGTGCTCCAAGATTTTTTTGTTGGCTTGGTGGTACATTTACACGTTTTAGTGCAATCACAAGCAAATGCGAAGAAGCCAGTTGTTGGTCACCTGTCCTTATTAAGACAATTTACAATGACTATGGCACAAAACAAATGCTCGTACCCCAATTCCGGACCTCATCTCTGATTCTCCGCTGGGCGCGCAATATCAAGTGTGCCTATAGGATATTTTGTGTAGTCTCAATCAAATGATCCATAGCCTATAGGCTATAAGCTACGAAGAGCATGCTCGGAGAAGCACTTAGCAAAGTTATATGTCGAAGATAGCGGGACGGTGTAAATTAAACTAGGGTGCGTGACACACTGCAGTGGATAGTCCAACCCTGAGCCCCAGCCTGCTCTGCTCTGGCTGATCAAATATGTTTTTGTGTGCTACCTAACCAGTCAAAAGCTTCCTCAGATTATACTTTTTTTTATTAGGCCTACTCTAAAAAATGCACTATCTTGTACACAGACTAGCCTATAGACTATGTTCGGTTCAGTTTGAGAAGGAGAGCACGAAGGTGAGGAGGACCGGAGTGCAACTTTGATAGCTTGCTACTACTATAATAGATTTTATTAACAACAACATGTTTGTTGCCATGGTGTATTTATCAGAGTTATTGACCTCACAATAAACCAGATTCTAGTAATACATATTGTGGTGCTGAAACTCGGAACATCAGCTGTGACACAATCAATCGGAAATGGACAGCTCATGGTACTGAAAGTAGGCACATTAGAGTAGGCATAATTCAGTTCAAAGCTCTTCATTTGAATTAGACTACTAACAATAAGAGGGCTTTGTGTTGGAGCCTATTTCTTCCAATTTTCGAAAATGTTGCTATAGGCTGCTATATCCATAGATTTGTTGGTCAATTCCTCCGACCACCATGCACTCTTTAAATAACCTACGTCCGTGTCAGTGAAGGACTGTCAAGTTAAAACCAAAAATTGAATTAAGGGGGTATGAGAGTGTATGCCATAGTTCTACCTTTATTTAAAGAAAATGTCAAAAAGCAAAGGCCTACCCTTTGTTAGCTTAAGATTCTGAAGAAAATAAAACAGATACTATTATATAACGTTATCTATAACCGCACTTTGGTCCGTGATCCTTTATGCTAGAAACAAGCTGTAAAATCTGTGGGAAAGAGGTGACTCTCATTGTTTTGTTGCTTTGACATTCAGAGGCTGAGCTAAAACCTTTCATGACCGAGGAGACAATAAATATAGTTTGCTTGGGAAGTGATCTAATTCTGTCACTATCAATTGATTAAGCTATTCACTTTCTGTATAATAGAAGATGTTTAAACCCAGACAGCTTTTAAGGAAACACTTGTTATCTCGTTGGGTTAAGCCCCGGGAAGAAGAGTAGCCAGCAGTTGGTAGGCCTACTCTGTCTGGGGTGTAAAGCTAGGCCTACTCTGTCTGGGGTGTAAAGGTAGGATACTCTGTCTGGGGTGTAAAGGTAGGCCTACTCTGTCTGGGGTGTAAAGCTAGGCCTACTCTGTCTGGGGTGTAAAGGTAGGATACTCTGTCTGGGGTGTAAAGGTAGGCCTACTCTGTCTGGGGTGTAACGCTAGGCCTACTCTGTCTGGGGTGTAAAGGTAGGCCTACTCTGTCTGGGGTGTAAAGCTAGGCCTACTCTGTCTGGGGTGTAAAGGTAGGATACTCTGTCTGGGGTGTAAAGGTAGGCCTACTCTGTCTGGGGTGTAACGCAAGGCCTACTCTGTCTGGGGTGTAAAGCTAGGCCTACTCTGTCTGGGGTGTAAGGCTAGGCCTAAGTACCTATGCTCAGATTCCTAATAATGTCTAAGATGTATTTATTAGCAAACGGGGACAGTTTCGTTGCAAACAAGACACACTGATGTCATGGGAGTAATATGATCAGATGGGCCTATCTCTCTGTATATTCTTAGCCTGTCGTTTCTGTAATGTGTGTGGTATTCTGCTAATATGTAAAATTATGTAGAATTGCATGACATTTTGATGAAATGCTATTTTTTCTCGGACCTGCAAATAAGATCATAGATTCATGCATTGCTTTGTTATAAAGGAGATCTTTCCACCCCTACTCTTGTCCAGTGTAAACGGTAGACATGTTCTCTGCTATTTTAATTATTATTTTGGGTATAGGGGAGGGTTACCTGATTTTTTTGGTTCAAGCGTTAAGGGAGGGTTTAGGTCAAATATATTTTGCTCAAGGGAGGGTAATCCATTTTCATTTCAGAGAAGTCCCATTTTCTCCATGTAACCTTTATTATAAATCAAATGTACTCCCTTAGCTTGACAACTTAATCCACGTGTCAAGTGATTTGTGGCTCTGTTGTTTAAAGGCTAGAACTAGGGGGACGATTCAATTATCTTTATCCCTGGTCTTTTACAGATAAAATACAGCCCCAGCCATGTAAAGAACATTTTTTACGGTAGCAGGGTCAACTTCATGTATTTCCACACCAATTCTCCTCATCTGAACTGATCAGACAGACCAGCAGAATGCCAGTATGGGCTAGTTGACATTGCACATCCCTACTGCCTTGTTATATTCCCTAATCGAGAAAACATCCTTTCATTTTTTATTTTACATCAGACAAGCCAGTCTCCTTCAACAGAGTCCACTGACAATACACATTTGTGTTAGGCATCTTGGTTGGTCCTATCTACTATAAATGGTATACTTGAACACTTACTGTAGTGTAGACATTGCACACAAATGGCTCTATCCGTTGTGGACAGTTCAGTTGACTCAGAGATGGACCCGACTGTTTCATTGTTACATTGCTAGGTCATAGGGAGAAGACCATTGCTGACAGGGATTTTACAACTCACTCACCATGAACCCCCTCCTCACAGAACTGGATGTTGTTGAATGCTAAATATAACTAACCTCATCAGATGTGAAACAGTTTATCAATGACATGCCGCCCTCGGCGTACAATATGTAGTCTTCTTTGGTGTAGGTTCTGGTTTTTCTAGAATGCTGTGCCATCGCAAGTGTTAATCATGGGAAACCAATTGCTAAGGTATGGTCTCCAAAAGAACACTGCAAACATGCTCTACGGTCGAGCTGTGGCATTGTTCCCATGCACAGTATTGAAGCTAGAGAACCTGCTTTTGGATTTGGCACGCTTGAATGAGTTCTTCCAATAAAGTTTTATAGCAATCAGTCTAGCATTTGTCACTTACACCTGGAGGGCTAGTGGGTAACAGCTGTGGAGAGAATCAGCTCATGCAGTAGTCTCTCTCTATCAGAAACATGTGACTCCAAAGGTAGTGACATCCACATGCTGGCTTTAAAACCTGCGTGATCTGACCTAAACTGCGTAGGCCCTGTTAACACCAACGCTGCCACCATTTACCGCTCCAACTCCAGGGTCGTGCTCAGTAGAGAACACCAAAAGATTTGCAACAAACAACAAAGATTCTTGTTTCGTACTTTTCTTTTCACTCTGTTTCAATACATTTTCTCCCTACTGGACACGACCCAGGACAGCATAAGGATGTTATTGGGCTCAAAATCAACTAATCACTTCCCACAGAAGAACCTAACTTGTTGAAAGTCACTGTAATGAGCTCAACAAAGAAGCCTGCCTCAAGTTTCTTTGCAGAACGGGAACAATGGAGGTCCTTATCTTTTGTCTGCAACTTTGGTGCCAGTTTCAGCTCCAGAATATGGATCTTGTCATTTTCATCTTCGTCTCTGGCCTTAGTGTCTGAAGTTGAGCTTTGGACAGTGGACAGAGAACGTTCATGGCGAGCCAAAATAGTGGCCTCTGCCCCCAGGGATTATGTCACACCCAGCAATTGTGTGGTGGTGAAGGTTGACCCAGAAAGAGGCAGCGTCTGTCCATGTGGCTTGTCAAAAAAACACAACTCAGATGTGTAATGAGACCTCAGACCAAAATTAGGCTTGCACAGGAGAGCAGCTGCATGTAGCATCGCGATAGTGTGCTTTCAAATGCTGTCGAACATTTATTTTACCTCAAAGGAGAAATGTCTTTGGTGCAGCAGTTGCGAGAGGGGGAGTGGGGTCAGTATACCTATGCCCTACTTGGAAGGGACTTTCATCCCTACGGAACAAGTGCTCCTTTAATTTTCAATCCCTGAATTGTTCCTGCTGCTATTTGCTGCTGCTATTTGCTGCTATTTTAAACTCTTGTTTTTTTGTTGCACTATACATATTTGTTGCACATTGTACCTTAGAAAAAGTTATTTCCTGTAAGTTGCTGATTGAGTTTGAATTCAGTGCCAGAGCAGACTGCAATTGTACGGCCCAGATACAAGGTTCAAAACAGGAACCAACAATACATACTGCACAACAAACATACTGAACAAAGCAGTAGCATGGTCTCCTTGTCCAACCAAAGCTGTCGTTTAGCAGTGCAAAAGGGTGTGTTAATAATGATACCACCTGAATATGATTACACTTTTTACAATGAGGTCCAGCATTTTTATTTAAAGCAGAAAGAAAAGCACCCTGCTAAATTTCCCCTATGAATCCTTTGTTTTGAAGATGTAATGAAGACATCTCTTATTAATGGTGGAATCAAAATCTGCTTTGACTGGTAGTAGCCATCCAAAAGTGTCAATAAAGTGTATGGAAATAATGTAATTCTAGATACGTTGTACATGACTATGATTTGACTATCCACCAGGACTTACAGAGCATTCGGAAAGTATTCAGACCCCTTGACCTTTTCCGCATTTTGATACGTTACAGCCTTATTAAAAAATGGATTAAAATCAATCTTCATACAATACCTGATAATGACAAAGCAAAAATTGGTTTTTAGAAATGTTTGCAAATTTATAAAAAAAGTCTCAGTACTCAGTACTTGGTTGAAGCAGCATTGGCAGTGATTACAGCATCAAGTCTTCTTGGATATGACGCTACAAGTTCGGCACACCTGTATTTGGGGAGTTTCTCCCATTCTTCTCTGCAGATCCTCTCAAGCTCTGTCATGTTGGATGGGGAGCGTCACTGCACAGATATGTTCAGGCCTCTCCAGAGATGTTCGATGGGGTTCAAGTTCGGGCTCTGGCTGGACCATTCCATGACTTTCAGAGACTTGTCCTGAAGCCACTCCTGTGTTGTCTTGACTGTGTGCTTAGGGTCGTTGTCCTGTTGGAAGGTAACTTTCACCCCAGAGTGCTCTGGGGCAGGTTTTCATCAAGGATCTCTCTGTACTTTGATCCGTTCATCTTTTCCTCGATCCTGAATAGACTTCCAGTCCCTGCTGCTGAAAAACATACCCACAGCATGATGCTACCTCCACCATGCTTCACTGTAGGGATGGTGCCAGGATTCCTCCAGACGTGATGCTTGGCATTCAGGCCAAAGAGTTCTATCTTGGTTTCATCAGACCAGAGAATCTTGTCTCGCATGGTCTAAAAGTCCTTTAGGTGCCTTTTGGTAAACTCCAAGCGGGCTGCCGTGTGCCTTTTACTGAGAAGAGGTTTGCGTCTGGCCACTCTACCATAATGTCCTGATTGGTGGAGTGCTGCAGAGATGGTCGTCCTTCTGGAAGGTTCTCACATCTCCACAGGGGAACTCTGGAGCTCTGTCAGAGTGACCTTTGGGTTCTTGGTCACCTCCCTGATCTAGGCTTTTCTCCCCCGATTGCTCAGGTTGGCCGGGTGGCCAGCTCTAGGAAGAGTCTTGGTGGTTCCAAACTTCTTCCATTTAAGAATGATGGAGGCCACTGTGTTCTTGGGGACCTTCAATGCTGCAGACATGTTTTGGTACTGTACCCCGACACAGTCCTGTCTCGGAGTTATACGGACATTTCCTTCGACCTCATGACTTTGTTTTTGCTCTAACATGCACTGTTGGACCTTATATAGACAGATGTGTGCCTTTCCAAATCATGTCCAATCAATTGAATTTATCACAGGTGGACTCCAGTTAAGTTGTAGAAACATCTCAAGGATTATCAATGGAAACAGAATGCACCTGATCTCAATATCAAGTCTCACAGCAAAGGGTCTAAAACCCTGTTTTCGCTTTGTCATTATGGGGTATTATGTGTAGATTGATGAGGATTAACATTTATTTGATCAATTTTAGAATAAGGCTGTAACGTAACAAAATGTGGAAAATGGGAAGGGGTCTGAATACTTTCTGAATGCACTGTATAGTGGCACCATCTCCACATACATTTTAGTTGAGGTTGTTACAGGACTACTGATAACAAATCAACATGTTCTTCTTACACTGTGGGTAAAGGTTAGGGTGTTGGAGGGCAATTCAGTGTTTGAGTTGTGCCCCAATGAGCAAGCATTTTGTAAGGCCAGTCGATGTGGAATTCAATGTGCTCCAATGACTGTACATTTTGTTTAGATCTCTACAGGCTCTTGGTCTGGATCATGTATTCCTACCTGTAATATAATTACTCAAGTGCAAAGTTCCATTTATTTTATTTGTATTTTATTTATCCTTTATTTTACCAGCATCAGAACCATGGTTGGCCAGTATCATGGCTAAAAGATGACAGAGGACTTCCTGCTCCGTTATCACTATGCTATCGCATACCCCCTGACCCCCGGATTAGCAGCACCTTTACTCAACACCTAGGATCTTGTAAAGGTGTAATTTCAGAGGGTGTTCTGTGCTAGTTCATGGACTGTGAGCCAATCAGAATTTGAGCAGCTCATTGTTCTGGTGCATTTTCCACCCCAAGTTGCATGACTGTAAACTCAAAAAGACCAGCCGAGAGAGAGAAAAAGAACGAGTGGCTTATCGTTCACGCTTAGGCTTCCTGGCTGAAAGAAACTTCCCACTGGGCACAGACGTCAATTCAATGTCAATTCAACATCTATTCCACGGTTTTTTCAATGTAATTTAATTGAAATGATTTGGAAACAATGTTGATTCAACCCGTGTGTGCCCAGTGGGTTGGGATATCCATGAACCATAATTGCCCCGCACACATGTACATTTTTAAACAGAGGCGTATCGGTTGCACCTCCTTTGCCTGTTCCATTCCTCTTGTCTTAATGAAAACTTTAGTGAGAACAAGGGGAGAGATACCAATACCTTGTCAGCCTGGGCTTAATGGAGGGGGCTGCATGTGACCGTGCTGTCTTGGCTGGAGGCCAGCGTCCTGGCAGTGTTTCAGTACTTAAACACAGGCCTACTAAGCCTCCTTTACAAGCTGGGGACCCTAAGCATGGAAAAACTGAGTTTTTGCCGCTGCAGTGAAGAGCCCACTTCAGAAAGTACAAATTTGGTGGTTTAGAAACAGAGAGGGCGAGAGAGAAACAGAGAGGGCGAGAGAGAAACAGAGAGGGCGAGAGAGAAACAGAGAGGGCGAGAGAGAAACAGAGAGGGCGAGAGAGAAACAGAGAGGGCGAGAGAGAAACAGAGAGGGCGAGAGAGAAACAGAGAGGGCGAGAGAGAAACAGAGAGGGCGAGAGAGAAACAGAGAGGGCGAGAGAGAAACAGAGAGGGCGAGAGAGAAACAGAGAGGGCGAGAGAGAAACAGAGAGCGGGGGAGAGAGAGACTCCATTGTCTGCAAACAGGCTACACTCTGGGTATTGTTGGCTAAAGATGGGTACATTCTGTCTCCATGTCTTTGAATTGCAGGGACAGCTTGTGAATTGGAAGCACAACAGCACTTCATTTACTCTGGGCAAGGAGTACTAAAATAAACACTACATTTTGTTATAATAATAATATACATTTAAACGGTTGATGGATGTTCATTTTCGCCATCAAATATTAAGCAAACTTCTGCCATCCCATATTTCAGTAGAACATCCAATGTAACGTCCAATATTTCCTCACAAGCTTATACACACAAGTAACACCAAACTCTCATCCCTCACTTGAGCTAATGAGCCTGTTCACAAATCCTACTGCTAATGTAATTGGAGTGCAGTGATGTCAGTGTGCTGACATTTCTCAATCTAATATTTCTCCACCCAAATCATATTAGGCTGAATGTGAATACATGTCACGGATCGTGAGACACAGCAGTCTTTCTGGAAGATACTCAAATGTTTTGGATCTCACATGTAAAGTAGGTCATTGATGTAGTGTGTGTTGCCTTTGTAAAAATGGAAGGGGGATTACATTCTCCGGTTTGTTGTAACCCTGAAAATGGCTTGCAAAATCACAGAATCATTCATGAAGGCTTGAAACACACATGCAGCAGTGTCATCAGTGGTACTTTGAATAGTGATCAAATGAAGGATTCTTCCCCCAGCATCCAGGCATCGAGCACGTAGGAAAGCTCATTTGACATACTTATTTATAGCGTTTTATAGCCCTGGCGGTCTGAGCAGGGAGAGTCGAGGACGTATCCAAACACAGAGACGCCTGCCAAGTCATGAGTTGTGAGATTACTTTCAAAGCGAGGACGGCAGTTCAGAAGCCAGGGTCCCAATTCCGGTAATCACCCTCCTCCCTTCATCCCCCAACTCACCTCCTCCCAGACACCCCTGCTGTGTCTCGACTCTTCAGACATCAATTCTCTGGAATATACCGCTCAGTGGTCACATACCTCTCTTTTTTTCCCCCAAGGTGGCCATGTACAAAGTCCAGACCACTAGTCTATACTTAATTAAGATAACATTAAAACATGGTTATGTTTCATTTCTTTTTTTTATGGTCCCACTCTTCAGCTGTCTGTCGATATATTGCGGTTGTTTCTCCCCAACAATACTATGCACATTCAACCACTACTCCGGTTGGGCCAGCCCTCCTCATTGCCACCGCTGCAATGACCTGTGGGTTTCTTTGCTAGATAAATATATCCCCGGTCATCTACTGGCACTGCGGCCGCCCACCAGTTGGGGCCTGGCAAAGTCCCATAACAGTGCCTTGTGTGCTTACGATAGACTAAGCAAAGACGGGAGAGGAGCACTCATCTCTTTGGCCTCAGAGAGCCTCATGCAGGCTAGGGCTCTTGGCTTATGGGGGCTGAGCCCAGAGGAGGGACTGGAGGAGAGGGGATAAGGGATCAGGACCCCAAATCGCTAGCCTGGTGGGAACTTCAAATGTACCTCTAGGACTGTAGTGCCCCCTGGGGAGTGGGATGGGGTAGGGTAGGGGGAGAGCACTGGTCTTTCTGCCTGGCTTCAGGCTGTTTTACATTATTATGTTATGTTTCTTAGTATGAAGTTATACTTTACATTCAGCCTACGATGTGTCCACCTCTGCCATAGGCTTCAGTTGCCATGGATCCTCAGTTACCATGACATCAACATCTGATCTGTGAGAGATGTGAAAGTCTGCAAGAATTGCCAGAGAAGTATTTTATTGCCAAAATGGCTTATGATCAACCAAATAAGCCATTGTTTCGCCCAAAATGCCACACACTTTGTTGCAGAGATGTCTTAAAGACAAGGTCAAGAATGTAGCCAGCATGATACAGAAGTGACTGAGATAAGCTTTTGTCATTTTTGGTCAGCGTTCAGACATGTTTACTTTCGTTCCTTTGACCTCCATTAGTTGATTATGGCTGTTTGTATGGTGGAGGTGGTGGAGGAGGTACAGTAGTTTATCAGCTGTTGATCCTTGATCCTGACCCCTCCTTTGTAAACGATGCAAAAGCAACATTTCTGGGAACAAACTCTGGGGAAAGCATCTGGGAGTACATATCTTCCTTTGTGCAGAAAAGCTTTTAGGTAATGTGACAAGTATGCACTGTTTTAGTTCATGTTGATGACACACCCATTGATACAAATATTTTTTCCATGTGTAGATCATGAGTCTCGGGAACACGAGGACACCCTGACAACCGAAATAATGGAGGACCAACTGCACCCTGCTAAGGTGCCGCTCCTCCCCAAGCAGGACGTCATCAACAGCAAGAAGATCCAGGCCATGCGCAAGGACAAGGACCGCAAGCGGGCGCAGGCCAAACTGCGCTCCATTGGGCCCATGGACTACTCCCCACTCCCCATTGACAAGCATGAGCCAGAGTTTGTAAGTATAAGAGTGGAGAGAAGGAAAGATGGGGTCTAACGCTAATATTGTGCTAATGCTGATGCTTGCTAGTGTGCATCTTCAACTCTGGTCCTAGGAGAGAGAACTGACTGTTCAAGAATTTGTTCCACCCATGGCGCTAACACTGGAAACTAATGTTAGTTGTATCGTTCCTCCACAGGGTCCTTGCAGGAGGAAGCTGGATGGGATCATCCAGGGAATGAAGGACACATCCCGTGTCATGGCCCTGTCCTTGTACCTCCCCAACTGTGACAGAAAGGGCTTCTTCAAACGCAAACAGGTGAGAACTATCCCTCCGTCGTCGTCCTTATTCAGGTGTAACATAGACCAGTTGTATAATGATGTGCCTCTTCAGATCCACATTGGCTCCAAAATAATATTTGTTCTTACGATGTCTTTCTCTCGCTCATTCTCTCTTTCCCTCCCTTGTGTTGCTGCACATTGATCGCTCACACAGTGCAAACCCTCCCGCGGCAGGAAGCGGGGCATCTGCTGGTGCGTGGACAAGTACGGCGTGCAGCTGCCCGGTACAGACTACAGCGGGGGAGACATCCAATGCAAGGACCTAGAGAGCAGCAGCAACAATGAGTGAATAGGCTGCTCCAACCCCGTCCCGATCACCTGACCCAGGGCCCTGCCTCCTCCTTTCCCTCCTGCCTGTCTGCTCCGCCCTCCAGTCACTTTTTGAGATTTTCAAAACAAAAAAAATATAAACATCAAATGAACGAAAGGACAGGCTTGAAAAAAGGACACCTGAAATCTCTTTTTTTTGTGTGACTGTGTGCTCATCTCTTAGTAGACGGAACCCAGGAGGTTTTAAGCCCTTGTTTGACCCTCGGGCCCCTCCCCCACTAAGAGCTGGGAACCACACTAATGATTCATGAAAATATATACTTGTGTTGATATATTTTTATAGAAGCTGGGGTGTAAGCACCAAACTTTGTATCATGTAAAGCTAACATAAAAGCGATGAAAAAATGAAAATAAGGCATGCTGATTATAAACGGGACTGTTTTGATCATTCACATCTATTGCTATTGAGGTGTCAGAGGAGATAGCTGGACCTTCTATTGGCAGAGGTATTTGTTTTTTTGTTTGGTTGCTTTCCAAAAAAGAAAAAAGAAGCATGTGATAGGGTCTTTCTGAGACAGTTGACTCTATTTGGGTATTTGGTTCTGTCACAGCACTTATGAATAGGGGAACCTGCTTGGTATGTGTAACTTCACTAAGTTTGTGTGGGCGAGCATGTATGTGTGTTTGAGTGTGTGTGTGTGTGTGAGAGAGAGAGAGAGAGAGAGAGAGAGAGGGAGTGAGCCTTTAACACAAGAATGTCATTTTTCTTTCTCTTTTCGTCTTGTCACAACAACAACATAACAAGCATTATTGCTGGTGCTTGAAGTAGTCTTGAGGATGGATTTCTCCCACTATTCTATGAAACCTATGTATCTGGGAAAATGGAGAGTGTTTGACATAATAAGCAGCTCATTACAGACGAACCTATGTAAGTGACTCTTTGACTCTGTAGCTAGCCTGATATGCCAACTGTGCCTATTGTTAACAGACACTGCCATGTAGGGTAACACAGAACTTAATGGAGAACACTGCCCCTACTGGTGAAGGGAATACTGCCTCAAAGTGCCCATTCTCTCATCTGATCAGAGCTGTGCTCAGCAAGACTCCATTGGTCCCAACTACCTGGACTTAAATAATATTGAATGTGGCTGAACAATCATGCAGTCCCCCCCCCAATAACTAACAGCAGTAATGCATTTTATTGCTAAAGTCTGGACAAAAATTGGGAGAACGAGGGGAAAAAAGCATGCTGTAGACTTGCATTCACCAGTGAGGCTAGATGTTTTGGGAGAACGCGGGGGGAAAAGCATGCTGTAGACTTGCGTTCACCAGTGAGGCTAGATGTTTTGGGAGAACGAGGGGGGGAAAGCATGCTGTAGACTTGCGTTCACCAGTGAGGCTAGATGTTTTGGGAGAACGAGGGGGGAAAAGCATGCTGTAGACTTGCATTCACCAGTGAGGCTATAGATGTTTACCCTTTGTGTCTCAGTTGCTCGAGGGTGTAGTCTTGTACGGTTTTGTTTGAGCTGTTTTCTTTGCCTTCAGTGAAGTAACAACCGCCCACTTTTGAGCCATGTTCCTTAACCAAGTGGTCCCCTAACAATGCTACGGTGTAACCTTGGTGTATTACTTTTACCTACAGATTAATGAATGTTATTTTTTTTTCAACAAACAACTACAATGTACTGGTGCTTGGAAAAGGACGTGTGTATTTTAGCCTGTAAACAATTTGAATAGTTCCATGACCATCCTTATTTGAATATGAGACAGTCAAAAAAAAGCTATACCCCATCTATATCCTTCCCTCTTTGCTTGCATGCCGCACCCCAAAATTGTTCCCTCTTTCTCGACAACTTGTTTTTCAGCACAACACAACATTACTTGCATCGGAAATGGTGAGCAGTTTTCCTTCCGCTGAAGGGAGGCATCGTTGAACACTACCTACAGGGTCAGTTGAAAGAGTAGTTTATGTCCGTCTGTGTGCAAGTCGCAGTGCCTTCCTACATGCAAATCCACATTTGAATAGTGATGCAAATGCAACGTGGTAGCTGTCTTAAGTTACAGAGACCCTGCTCATGCTGAGAGGCCCCAGAGTAGTTGTTCTTGATGTAGTCCAGACAAAGGGTAACTCTATAGGATGTGACATAGCCCTTGTAATCGTGTCACAGTCACATTATGAATCTGTTGCTAATCCCTCTCTGTGGGCAAGGTGGACCAGAATACCCCTTCTGTCTCATATTTTCAAACACACTGATAAGCTAGAACATTGCTTTCAAAGTTGACTGCCAATGTATTCGATTGCCAGAAAATATAAGCCAAGTGATATTACAATTCCGAGTTAGCACTAGCAAACTGCTGCTGCTTCTCTCTCCCAGTAGTCAGAGAAGAGATGTACAAGGCATTACTAGCCATCAGATCCTATTCCACAGCGTAAGTGGTCATAGTTACTCTAGCCACGGAGTGGGAGGCAGGGGGAAAGGCCATCAGCAGACAAAAAATGAAAGAGCTTTTACTCCAGCCTCAGTTGAGTCTGTGAACCAACCATTATGTAATATTATCCGTTTGGACATACAGATGTGATGGATAGGATACTCTTGATTTGTATGGCTCATAATGGCAATGAGATGCTGTAACACTAACAATGGGGTCAACACGTTCAGGCCTATAGCTTTATACCCTCATTTACTATGAGACAGAATTAGTGGGGAAAAAGTCACTATACCCTGCTACCCTTCACATCCTTCTTATATGGAGGTGAACTATACAGCCCCTGTGGCAAATCTCAAATCACTAGGTCCTCCTATACCCAATGCAGCTTGGCACCCTTCCCCACCTCCACCCCAGTCCACTTTGAAAGAAAGCAGCTTGCACTTACTGTATAGAAGTTAAAACAACTACAATATTAATACCGACAGACAATGTCCTGTAATAGTGTTGCTTGTGTATAAAAACAAACAAGCTGAACATTTACTGTGATTCAGAATCAGGCCTCTGCAAGGCCTTCTGGGTAATCGTTGACAGGGGCTTTATGTGGCCCATGCCTGGGACCTCCAACGCCAACGTCCAATAAGGAAAAGGAGATCATAACACACAGTACCATACATTAGCAACCACACAACTGTCCCGCTTTGATCGAACTGTTCTCATGGACTCTAGCACACAGAGAGCGAGAGAGAAAGAATGACAGAGTGAGAGAGCGAAAGCAAGAGACAGAGCACCATGGACAGGGGTCATGTTCAGGGCCTAGCCACACACCACCCCATCACGGAGGGGTCACCAATCGCATGACAGTAGATACAGTTAGGAACAGACACAAGGAGACCTGGGAATCTGAGGAACAGGAAAGCAGCTAGCGACTGATGTTTAGATGTTGACTCCCTCTCCAGCTTCAATGTTCACCTTCCATTTTAAGAGCAGTCCATCAGAAGCCTATTGAACTTGGCCATCCATAATGATGCAGTCTAACTGGGCATTTTCAAAATTAAGATTTGCCAAGGCTATCTTGGTTCAAAGAAAATGTGGATAAGGGCATTGAATAATTTGACGTCTAATCAACAAATTGACACAAT
This sequence comes from Oncorhynchus gorbuscha, assembly GCF_021184085.1. Lineage (NCBI taxonomy): Eukaryota > Metazoa > Chordata > Actinopteri > Salmoniformes > Salmonidae > Oncorhynchus > Oncorhynchus gorbuscha. The sequence goes on from NC_060173.1 coordinate 83,128,976, forward strand.
TCAGCCAAGCTGCAAATTGTGCAAATTCTCAATACATTTTCTCTGTGGTATGGCGTTAGATTGAGGTGTTGGAGAGGTTGAGTTTTAAAGTGTCTTCAGATTCCTAGTCTTCAACCTGGTTATAGACTCATACAGTTCATACTACAATAGTAACTACAGCTTTTTTTTCTGAATGCATAACGTTTTTAGTGATGAAACGAGACAAAATCAATTGGTTATCTTAATAACATGTGGTGTTAACTGGCTTGTGAAAAAAGACCCATTGGTGCCCGGAGGATTGTTACAAGAAATGGTCAGCATTTGGAACTCTTCATGAAACAAATATCAAAAAAGACAAAAAAATCTCAAATTATTAAAGTGAATATCACTGTGTAATATTTATTCAACATGTAATTTATGTACTCTTTTAACCTTTGTCTTTTTTGTTATGATAAAGCATTTATTTAAATAAAGTTATGTATTCATTTAAAGATTTAGTAGTGATGTGGTTTTGTGATGTGCAGTGTGGCCTCAAGACCTCAAAACCTACTTCTAAAAATGGTTTATCTCAAAACAATTTTCATGCTATTCCAAGGCACTAACATATAGTCATATACCAAAAATACAGTACAGCCATACAAGAGGGATATATAGGGAGTATACTGTATGTGGGTTAGTGGAGGTTTGAAAAACCTGACCACAACAACTTAGGTTCTCAGAGTAATCCTAGCTATTCAAATGAGCCCATACAAATAGTTCACTCCTTGTGCCGACGCCCCCAGATTAAGCCGGCTAGAACCAATGAAAATACTTCCATGTTGTTACCAGGAGCAGTGTGAATGTGGCCTAAGGGTGTGGTGATCAGATATGACAGGATGAGGACATGCTGTATGCACAGGCACTGGCTGTGATATCAGCTGCACGATTATGGTCTTGCTTTTGTATACTGCAATGGGGATATCACTTTTGACTGAGGACTGATCACACTTGCCCTGGTCAGGAAAATGACTCAAAGCACAATACCCCATCCCATAACATACATATACCCAATGTTGATGAATATAATCTATATTTAAAGGGGAAATCCACAGTTGAAACAATAAGAAAAAGTGATCCCCGCCAATGTTTTGATAAAAGAGCTACAAGGACTGACCATCCACGACATGAAATAGCTTTAACCATGTTTTGAGGCTTTACAGTATATGTTTACAAATATGTTGTTGACAAACATTGGAATAAAACAAGCTTATATTTTGGATTCTGATGGGATTTGACAGTTATAAGCTCTGCTTGTATCGTTAAGTCCAACAAAGGATGTAGCATCTGAAGACTTCTGCTTTAAGGCCTAGAAATAATACAGCGTTTGTAAAGACTAAATTATTGGTTACCCATAATATAACTGACTGAATAAATCCATCCAGTCGATGCAAATTTAATCAGATGCCATAAACTTAACTGTATACAAACTATTAAAATCCAGTGTAAAGACTTGGGAGACGATTCTAGACCGGAATTAAGCGAGTGTCAACTTTTCACACTTTTCCCTCTGTGTATTCTGACCTTGAACTTAAATAAAGCATGAGAATTGCATGCTATTCACTCGCTATTCTTTCGAGGTGGAGATCAAATAAATGAAGGTGAGTCTACAATTGCGGCGTATTCTGACCTTGATTACATTTTTTAATAATTCCACAAATTTTACGAGTGAGGAAACCCTTGAATATGGTCTAGCGCAGGGTTTCCAGTACTCAGTCTGATTCAGTTGATTCAAGTCATCAAAACTCAGTCTGATTCAGTTCATTCAAATCATCAAAGCTTGATGATGAGTTGGTTATTTGAAGCTCCTGTGTAGTGCTAGGGCAAAAACCAAAACCGAGATTGAGAAACCGTAGTCTAGTGAACCACCCGGTTCCAAGTGGGAAAAGCGTTTGCAATTCTTTTTGTTGTTGTTGTTGATATAACACCATTCTCCATCATTTAAATTGTATAGCCTTTTAGGGAAAGGGGGCACCTAGTCAGATGCACAACTGAATGCATTCAACGGAAATGTGTGTTCCACATTTAACCTAAACCCTCTGAATCAGAGAGCTGCAGGGGCTGCCTTAATCAGTGCATGGGAAGCAGTTGTTGGGGTGTTAATTGCCTTGCTCAAAGAAAGAACAGCAGATTTTTCCACCTTGTCAGTTCAAATATTCAAACCAGCAACCTTTCAATTACTGGCCCAATGCTCTTAATCACTAGGGTACCTGCCACCCTTTTCACTTGCAAGGGCACTCTTGAATGTCTTAATTATAACATACCCCTACTTTCTCAGTTTTCTATTTCTATCATGTTAAATATTAGCCACTACGAGTATCGACCGTCAGTAGCCCTAATAACCACACCGATTCAACTGCCATTTTACTGTTCCCTTCAGTTGATATAGCTTACATTATCATTCCAATTAATTATGTTGCTTAGTTTACCTTACTTCCTCTGTAAAAGCTGTCACGGCTGTGTGATTTTTGCTGAGGATCCTTCGTTTTATTTTATTTTTTATTTATTCTTTATTTTTCATTTACAAAGAACAAAAACAACAACATAGTTACAACAAACATCCAAACCTGACAATAAACAATAGATGGGGGAGATCGAGGGTAGGTAACCTGGGTCCAACCAGGAAACACAGGATACCCAGCGAGCCCTACCACAGCAAGCCAGGCATCCTGTGTGACCTGGCAGAGGTCAAATGTCCATGCTGAAGCACTCTGTCCGATTCATATGTGTTGTTCGTTTGACTGATAGGAAGACCAGTGCAATTATGTGTTGCACGGTTCTAGGTTGGATATTGTCCACCCTACTTCCTAGCAAGCACACTACAGGACATATTGGGATATATAGATTCAAAATTCCAGACAATATATCATATTGGACCTCAGTCCAAAATCTTTTGACGGCTGGACATTTCCAGAACATACTCATTAGTGTACCAACCTCACCACAGCCACGCCAAGACAAATCTGAAAGGCTTTGATCCCTTTTTTTCAACCTGTGCGGTAATATAAGCCCTATGTAATATAATATATAATATAAGCCCTATGTAATATAATATATAATATAAGCCCTATGTAATATAATATATAATATAAGCCCTATGTAATAGAATATGTAATATAAGCCCTATGTAATATAATATATAATATAAGCCCTATGTAATATAATATATCATATAAGCCCTATGTAAGATCTTCATTTGATTCATTTTATACCTTACACAATTGGACATTGCTGTTGTGTTTTTCCATAATGCATTCCATGGTAGTGCGGTGAGACAAATCCTGTTCCCAACGTAACTGAGTAGAGATGTTGCTGTTTGGTGAGGAGAAGAGAACAAGCCTATAAGGCGGAAACCATTCTTTTTCCATTAGCAGCACTCCTCAGTTTGTTGTCCATCACACTTGTAGATCTCACATCAATACCAGTTGAGGAAATACATGTTACTATTGATGAGGATCATTAGTAACAAGTAGGCTAATGAAATTGTTATGGAGCAGAGCACAGACCAAGCCATAACAGTTTGAACCCAACACATGGTCCATTACTTGGCTGTGTCATCACACAGTTCCATGGTTAGTACAGGCAATAGACGAGTGTATAGTCCACTATTGTACACTATACGCCCTATTGTAATTCTATGTACACACATTTTCCAACATTACCATGGGTTGAACAACAGCTCAGGCTTTGGGCTCCCGAGTGGTGCAGGGGTCTAAGGCACTGCATCTCAGTGCTAGAGGGTTCACTACAGACACCGGTTTGAATCCAGGCAGTATCCCAACCGGCTGGGATTAGTCCCATAGTGAGAGCAGAATTGGCCGGTGTAGGCCATCATTGTAAATAAGAATTTGGTCTTAAATTACTTGGCTAATTAAATTTAAAAAACTGAATGTGGCATTTTTCTGAAATAATCACAACACTGTTTCCTTTCTTTCATGCGTAAATGCTCTCCAAACTTGTTTTTTATGATTCATGACTGCTTTCCTAAACCTAAATAATCTGTAAAATCAGAGTATTTTACAATTTACCAATTGGTGGTGAAACAGAGATGAAAATGCATATATTTAAATGGTTTTCATTCACTGATCCCTAATATTCTGAACCCGTTCTCTCAATATATTCAATATAGGGAGGGAGGGTCTTTTATACAAAAATTAATGTGGAGTCTGAATGGTTTGAGCTACAACCTATTAAAAGCTATCTATGAAAAGGTGAGCGAAAACAGGGTTTTAGATATTTTTACAACTGTATAAAGTAAAAAATGTAATACCTTATTTACATAAGTATTCCGAACATTTGCTATGAGACTTGAAATTGAGCTCAGGTGCATCCTGTTTCCATTGATCATCCATAAGATGTTTCTACAACTTCATTGGAATCCATCTGTGGTAAATTCAATTGATTGGACATGATTTGGAAGGGCACGCACCTGTCTATATAAGGTCCCATTGCAAGTCAGAGCAAAAACCAAGCCAAGAGGTCGAAGGAATTGTCCGTAGAGCCCCCGAGACAGGATTGTGTCGAGGCACAGATCTAAGGAATTTGGGTTTGCAACATTGAATGTCCCCAAGAACACAGTGGCCTCCATCATTCTTAAATAGAAGAAGTTTGGAACTACCAAGACTCTTCCTAGAGCTGGCCGGCCGGCCCAACGTGGGCAATCATGGAAGAAGGGCATTGGTCAGGGAGATGACCAAGAACCAGATTGTCACTCTGATAGAGCTCCTGAAGGAGAAACATCTCTGTAGCAGTCCACCAATCAGGCATTTATGGTAGAGGGGCCACATGGAAGCCACTGCTCAGTAAAAGGCAAATTCCAACCTGCTTGGAGTTTGCCAAAAGGCACCTAAAGGAAAAACAAAATTCTCTGGTCTGATGAAATTCAGATTGGAAGCTTTGGCCTGACTGCCAAACGTCACACCCAAAGGAATCCTGAGGCCATCCTTACGGTGAAGCATGGTGATAAAAGCATCATGCTAAAGAGATGTTTTTCAGCAGCAGGGACTGGGAGACTAGTCAGGATCAAGGGAAAGATGAACAGAGCAAAGTACAGAGAGATCGTTGAATGAAAACCTGCTCAGGACCTCAGACTAGGGTGAAGGTTCACTTTCCAACAGGACATCGACCCTAAGCATACAGCGAAGACAACACAGGAGTGGCTTCGGGACAAGTCTGAATTTCCTTGAGTGGCCCAGCCAGAGCCCGGACATGAACATGATCAAAAGTCTCTGGAGAGACCTGAAAATAGCTGTGTAGTGACGCCCCTCCTCCAACCTGACAGAGTTTGAGAGGATCTGCAGAGAAAAATGAGAGAAACTCCCCAAATACAGGTGTGCCAAACTTGTAGCGTCATACCCAAGAATAATCAAGGCTCTAATCAGTGCCAAATGTGCTTCAACAAACTACTGAGAAAAGGGTCTGAAAACTTATGTAAATGTAATATTTCCAATATTTTTTCATAACTTTGTGAAATTTTCTAAAAAGCAGTCTTTCCTTTAACATTATGGCGTATTGAGTGTAGATTGATGAGGGGGAAAAACGATTTAATCCATTTTAGAATAAAGAGTCTGAGTACTTTGCAAATGCACTCTATAAATGAAAAGCCCATTTTTGCTGGAATCTCCAGACTGACAGGGTTATTAAGAAACATGTATTGAAAACCATATTCTATGAAAACTCTGAAACCCTATTCACGAGAAAATCTGTTGGCCAGTGATTTAATTACAGTGGCTTGCGAAAGTATTCAAAAATCCCCCTTGGGATTTTCCCTATTTTTTTTGCCTTACAACCTAGAATTAAAATGGCTTTTTGGGGGTTTGTATCATTTGATTTACACAACATGCCTACCACTTTGAAGATGCTAAATCTTTTTTTATTGTGAAACAAACATGAAATAAGAACAAAAAAATGAAAACTTGAGTGTGCATAACTTTTCAACCCCCTCCCCCCAAAGTCAATACTTTGTAAAGCCAACTTTTGCATCAATTACAGCTGCAAGTCTCTTGGGGTATGTCTCTATAAGCTTGGCACATCTAGCCACTGGAATTTTTGCCCATTATTCAAGGCAAAACTCCTCCAGCTCCTTCAAGTTGGATGGGTTCCGCTGGTGTCCCATCAATATTTAAGTCATACCACAGATTCTCAATTGGATTGAGGTCTGAGATTTGACTAGGCCATTCCTAGACATTTAAATGTTTCCCCTTAAACCACTCGAGTGTTGCTTTAGCAGTATGCTTAAGGTCATTGTCCTGCTGGAAGGTGAACCTCCATCCCAGTCTCAAATCTCTGGAAGACTGAAACAGGTTTCCCTCAAGAATTTCCCTATATTTAGTGTCATCCATCATTCCTTCAATTCTGACCAGTTTCCCAGTCCCTGCTGATGAAAATCGTGGTGTTCTCTGGGTGATGAGAGGTGTTGGGTTTGCACCAAACATAGCGTTTTCCTTGATGGCCAAAAAGCTCTATTTTTTCTCCTCTGACCAGAGTACCTTCTTCCATATGTCTGAGGAGTCTTCCACATGCCTTTTGGTGAACACCAAACGGGTTTGCTTATTTTATTCTTTAAGCAATGGCTTTTTATGGCCACTCTTCCGTAAAGCCAAGCTCTGTGGAGTGTACGGCTTGAATTGGCACTATGGACAGATACTCCAATCTCCGCTGTGGGGCATTGCAGCTCTTTCAGGGTTATCTTTGCCTCTTTGTTGCCTCTCTGATTAATGCCCTCCTTGACTGGTCCGTGAGTTTTGGTGGGCTGCCCTCTCTTGGCAGGTTTGTTGTGGTGCCATATTCTTTTCATTTTTTAATAATGGAATTAATGGTGCTCCGTGGGATGTTCAAAGTTCCTGATATTTTTTCCCTGATCCCTGATCTGTACTTCTCCACAAATTTGTCCCTGACCTGTTTGGAGTGCTCCTTGGTCTTCATGGTGCTGCTTTTTTTGAAACAAGTTATTTTTTTCATTTCACTTCACCAATTTGAACTATTTTGTGTATGTCCATTACATGAAATCCAAATAAAAATCTATTTAAATTACAGGTTGTAATGTAATAGAATTGGAAAAAAGCCAAGGGGGATTGTAACGGTTGCCGTCTTCCTCTTCTGAGGAGGAGTGGGAAATATCGGACCAATATGTAGCGTGGTAAGTGTTAATCATATTTATTGCACTGAACACAGAAAACAAACGAACAAGAGAATAAAGGAAAACTGAAACAGTCCCGTATGGTGAAAACACTGAAACGGAAAATAACCACCCACAAACAAAAGTGGGAAACCAGGCTACCTAAGTATGGAGTATCAGAGACAACGATTGACAGCTGCCTCTGATCGGGAACCATACCAGGCCAAACACATAGAAATATAAACACAAGAACAAAACATAGAATGCCCACCCCAACTCATGCCCTGACCAACCTAAAATAGAGACATACAAAAGGAACTAAGGTCAGGACGTGACAGGGAGGAATTATTTTGCAAGGCATTGTAAATGTATTCAGCGCGCGCAAGGTCGCCACACCTGCAGAGCTTGTTACATGACTGAATAAGGTAAATCTGAATAACAAATACTGAGAAGTGTGTAGGAAGGTTGTGTGTAACAAAAGACATACATTCCTAAATCTGAATCGGCCCCTTGAAGTATACCAGTAGTAAAAGAAAGGTGGATTATTTAGGATGATAGCATTTAATCTTGAACAAAAATTATTAGTTGGACCAATATGATCAGCGTGTTACTAATAAAGCTTGTAGACTAAGACGAGGGCCCACAGGATGAGAATAGAATACAGGATATTACTTTATTAAAGGCCTGCCCGGGGGTGAGTCACCTGGTTTTCAACACAAATCAAAGAGATTGCCCAGGAACTAGGAAGTCATTTAACATGGGGTTTGAACTAACTTCAAGGGGGCAGAACTCTGGCGGCACTAACTTTGCTATTCAAATGGGGAAAGGGTAGCCTAAGGAGCCCCATCATGTTTTGAAAAATGTACCTTTATATGACTCGCAGACACACACACCCACACACACACACACACACACACACACTGAAACGAAGGTCCACACACGTGGGCGTACACACAGACGCCCACGCCAAATAATGTGAATGTTTGTTATTTAGCAGATGCGCTTATCCAGAGCGACCTACAGTAAATGCATTCATCTGAAGATAGCTAGGTGAGACATCACAGTCATAAACCAGGTGCTATGAAATTTGGTAAACTCCAAAAGCCGACAAAACAAAATAGGCTTGACAAGGTGGTATTCTTCTGGGACCAGGACCGACGGTGGGAAACCCTTAGTCACAGCCCCCATAGAAATTGAGGGGATGTTTGAGTGGCAGAGCTTGTTAAGGGGTAAACAGTATTGAGGTTGTCCTTAGAAATGTACAGTCAGTGCATTCAAGGTTGATAAATCAGAGAAACTAAACGTTTTCTGTAACCGTTACAGAAAATGTTGTTGTAGTTCGGTATGCATTGGTTTTCAAAAGAATTGTAATTACAACTTATTTTATGATATACACTACCAGTTAAAAGTTTGGACACACCTACTCATTCAAGGGTTTTTCTTTATTTTTTTACTATTTTCTACACTGTAGAATAATAGGGAAGACATCAAAACTATGAAATAGTACATATGGAATCATGTAGTAACCAAAACATGGTTAAACAAATCAAAATATATTTGAGATTCTTCAAAGTAGCCACCCTTTGCCTTGATAACAGCTTTGCACACTCTTGGCATTCTCTCAACTAGCTTCATGAGGTAGTCACCTGGAATGCATTTCATTTAACAGGTGTGCCTTGTTAAAAGTTCATTTGTGGAATTTCTTTCATTCTTAATGCATTTGAGCCAATCAGTGATGTTGTGACAAGGTAGGGCTGGTAAACAGAAGATAGCCCTATTTGGTAAAAGACCAAGTCCATATTATGGCAAGAACATGTCAAATAAGCAAAGAGAAACGACAGTCCGTCATTACTTTAAGACATGAAGGTCAGTCAATCCGGACATTTTCAAGAACTTTGAAAGTTTCTTCATGTGCAGTCACAAAAAACATCAAGCGCTATGATGAAACTGGCTCTCATGAGGACCGCCACAGGACAGGTTACCTCTGCTGCAGATTGTAATGATCTTCGTCTGTTGTTTGTAGAAAGTCAGACCGAAATGCAGCGTGTAGGTTACTCATGACTTTTAATGAAGCTAATACGGTACATGAAATAACGGAAGAAGAAAACAACAAACGAATGAAACTCATACAGCCTATCTGGTGACTAACACTAAGACAGGTACAATCACCCACGAAATACAACGCGCACTCAGGCTACCTAAATACGGTTTCCAATCCGAGACAACTAGAATCAGCTGACTCCAATTAGGAATCGCCTCAGGCAGCCAAGCCTAACTAGACACACCCCTACTAATACACACTCCTAATTAATACAAACCCCAATACGAAATACAACATATAAACCCATGTCACACCCTGGCCTACCCAAACATATAACAAAAACACAAGATACAATGACCAAGGCGTGACACAGATGATAAGATCATTAGAGTTAACTGCACCTCAGATTCCAGCCCAGTTAAATGATTCACAGTGTCGTGTCTTTGGCTATGCCAGATTCAGTGATATGCCATGCTATAAAATAATTAATATTAATATTAATTAATATTACCTGATTGAGCTAATCATGTAAATGTAATTAACTAGAGAGTCGGGCACCACAAAATAATATTTATAGAGCTGTTATCTTCCCGAAAAATCTCTTAAAGACCTAGTAATATTTTACATCTGTAACGCTCAATGAGTGAATGGGTGTGGAGTCAGGCGCAGAGAGCAAAGGATGCGGGAAAAAACACGCTTTAATGTCCAAATGTAAGGGTTTTCGTGTGGTGAAGGAGAGGCGGACCAAAACGCAGCGTGGTTATATTGATTCATGTTTAATAAAAAAAGATAAACACGAACACTACAAAACAATAAACGTGGAAAACCAAAAACAGCCCTATCTGGTGCAAACACAGAGACAGGAACAATCACCCACAAACACACAGTGAAACCCAGGCTACCTAAGTATGATTCTCAATCAGAGACAACTAATGACACCTGCCTCTGATTGAGAACCATACTAGGCCGAAACATAGAAATACCCCAAAACATAGAAAAACAAACATAGACTGCCCACCCAACTCACGCCCTGACCATACTAAAATAAATACAAAACAAAGGAAATAAAGGTCAGAACGTGACACCAAAATCAAAAAGAACCACACTATTACTACAATAAGTACCCTTAGGTAAAAATGCCAGGACAGCAAGAAAACCCAACAAAACACTAACGCCTCTCACAAATACAGAAGAACAAGCACGCACAAACAGAAGCGGGCTAAACAAACTTAAATAATACCACCCTAACAACCAAACAATGAACAGGTGAAACCAAACGAACACGGAACAAAGGATCAGTGGCAGCTAGTAGACCGGCGACGACGACCGCCGAGCGCCACCCGAACAAGAAGGGGAGCCACCTTCGGTAATATTCGTGACAACATCAATAGCAGTCAATATTAATCGTCATCTTAATTCAGTCTCATCTGAAAGTTGTAAATTCCTAGTTATCTGCACGAACCCTGGCTAACAAGTTGAATCAGCAACGCAAAATTGGGTTTAATTATTTATTTACTAAATACCTAACTAATCACACAGAATTACACATAATTAAATCATAACAAATGACGTCATAAAGGAAAACGTCCCTAGCGGGCGGAACAGATATGACAGCTTGTTACACAAAAGA